>NW_017306853.1:563782-610356 GCF_000935625.1 Nanorana parkeri | reverse complement strand
CCCCGGGGTTCCGCTCACCGTCATGTTGTTGTTATTCCTCCGCCCGTCTCCCCGCTCTGCTGCCCGCCGCCGCCACCACCACCGCCGCCATCCTCCTCCTCCTCCTCCTCCTCCTCCGCTCCGCCTCCTCCGCGCTGCGTCGCATGACGTCACCACGCTCACCGCCCTCCGCCTCACGTGATCCAGCTGTCACTACAACCCACCCGCTTGTTGGCGTCACGTGACCCCCACATGCGTTCTCTCGAGATTTTTTTTACTTTTTTCAACAATCTTTATTCAAAAAAGACAATTCCATATCACCGTGAACAGAAAATAAAAGACCGTGATTTCACATTTAAATTATCGTTCTGTTAACTTACTTAAACCTTTTAAGGCTGGAAATGTCACATAGAACGGTGTTTAGTGTACACAACGGCCAATTGTGCCTAGTTGATGTATTAGGACTACATGTGCCATGATGCAATGCGAAGAGCACACGCTTGACGTGGGGACGTCAGCTGTTGCCCGGCAACAAGCGGATCTGCGGCCCTTCTTCTGCAGGAATAGAGGTAAACAAGGCAGTGGGGGAGGCCTGGGTGGGCTCAGGGGAGACGAGTGGGTGCTGAAGGGGTACCCCAGTATGGCCACCTTCACTGCCGGGGGAGATGTGTAAGGAGAAACAAGATTAATCTTCTCTATGTCATCTACATACATCTCACAGGGGTTTTAGCATCCTCCATTGTGAATTCTTACCTGCTGCCATTGTGTAGAGACTGAGACTAGCCATAACAGGTCACTTGCATGGAGTAGGGAAGGGTTAAAATAAATCCCTGCCTGTTTATATTTTGCTGTCTGTATCCCGTTGAAGAGATTTCACTTCACTTCCTGCCCTGGAGACAACAGGTAGCGAGAAAATAACCACAAGGTGGGAGGAAAATTCTTCTTAGTTGTCACAGTGAACAGGCATCCCCATTGGAAAAATTTCCCCTCACTTCCTGTTGTGGGGACAACCAACACATTTAGAATTTCCATTATTTTCTGCCTCCAATGAAAATAGTAACCACCCCAGTGTAGTTCTTTTATGTGATTGACAGGTCAAGGGATCCCTGGATTGTCCCACCCATCCTTGACTGCATGAGGTGACTGACAGGTCAGGGGACCTCCAGACTGTAGGAATTTGTCCATTTTGAGGTCAGGTCTTGATCCTCCTTGCCCACATCAGGTGACTGACAGGACCTCTGGGCTGTCACGCCCATCCTTCCCTGCATTAGGTGAATGACAGGTCAGGGGACCTCTGGATTGTCCCCCCCATCCTTGCCTGCTTCGGGTGACTGACAGGTCAGGGGACCTCTGGGCTGTCCCGCCAATCTTTGCCTGCATCAGGTGACTGACAGGTCAGGGGACCTCTGGGCTGTCCCGCCAATCCTTGCCTGCTTCAGGTGACTGACAGGTCAGGGGTCCTCTGGGCTGTCCCGCCCATCCTTGCCTGCATTAGGTGAATGACAGGTCAGGGGACCTCTGGGCTGTCCTGCCCATCCTTGCCTGCATTAGGTGAATGACAGGTCAGGGGACCTCTGGACTGTCCCGCCCATCCTTGCCTGCATCAGGTGAAGTATAGGTCAGGGGACCTCTGGACTGTCCCGCCCATCCTTGCCCACATCAGGTGAATGACAGGTCAGGGGACCTCTGGGATGTCCCGCCCATCCTTGTCTGCATCAGGTGACTGACAGGTCAGGGGACCTCTGGACTGTCCTGCCCATCCTTTCCTGCATCGGGTGACTGACAGGTCATGGGACCTCTGGACTGTCTTGCCCATCCTTGCCCACATCAGGTGAATGACAGGTCAGGGGACCTCTGGGATGTCCCGTCCATCCTTGCCCACATCAGGTGAATGACAGGTCAGGGGACCTCTGGGATGTCCCGCCCATCCTTGTCTGCATCAGGTGACTGACAGGTCAGGGGACCTCTGGACTGTCCTGCCCATCCTTTCCTGCATCAGATGACTGACAGGTCATGGGACCTCTGTACTGTCTTGCCCATCCTTGCCCACATCAGGTGACTGACAGGTCATGGGACCTCTGTACTGTCTTGCCCATCCTTGCCCACATCAGGTGAATGACAGGTCAGGGGACCTCTGGGATGTCCTGCCCATCCTTGCCCACATCAGGTGACTGACAGGTCAGGGGACCTCTGGGCTGCAGGAATTTGCCCATTTTGCTCACACTCGGCATTCTAATTCATCCCAAAGGTGTTCAGTTGGGTTGAGGTCAGGACTCTGAGCAGGACACTCGAGTTCTTCCACACCCAACTGGTCACACCGTGTCTTTATGGAGCTGGCACACGGGGGACAGTCATGGTGGAACAGAAAAGGGTCTTCACCAAACTGTCACCACAAGGCTGGAAGAGCGCAACTGTCTACAATGTCTTTGTATTCTGTAGCATTACCCGGACCCTTCACTGGAGACACCTGAACTCCATCTTTTGGAGGGGGGGGGGGAGGGGGGCAGCATTTTTTTGGCAGTACACTGGTATAAAGATTATAGGTGATGTCACATTTTGTAACATAAGTGTGACGTTAAATATGCTCACAATAGCCGGTAATGTACTTATAACAATGTGTGTCTTCCTTTGTTTTCGTGTCTCTAGGTCTCCGGGATGCCAGAAGTGAAGTCGATGTTTCGGGAGGTTCTCCCTAAGCAAGGTGAGTGAAAATATTTGTAAAGCAAATTTGAATGTTCAGTTGAATCCCTTCGCTGCCACCGATGTATGTCATATGTTGGTGGTAGAGTGGGCGTATACAGAAACTCACGGTTGCTATAGCAGCTGGGCGTTTATTTACATTTCCTAAGCCATCTACTTCTTCTATTGGAAGCGATCACTTCTGCAGGTACAGTAACATGCCGTGTTTTATATGTCCGGACCCCGCTTGAAGTGACCTTCAGGCACTGGGTTCCATCTGGGGTGCTTTCCAGGCTGCAGAGGCGCTGGCATTACCCCAGTTCTTACCCGGACTCTGAAGACCCCCCTTAGTGAGTAGGCCGGTCAGGCCAAGCACCGGAGCTACCTCATTTACTTAGGCCACCGGAAGCCATTATTCCCTCTTCCTGCCATTTCTGCCACGGAAGGTGTCATTGCTGTGGGATTGAGCACTGACACCATCTGCTGGGTTGAGAGTCGTGCACACTCCATTCTATGTTTTCCATTGTGCAGCATCGAGAAAGCATCTCTTTGCTGCTTGCAAAGAGCCACGTGGAACTTTGATCCGTTCCTGCTGCCTGACCACAGTGACTGTGGTCACTTCCAGCTATTTAATCCTCCCCTGCTATTGGCTGTCTGGGTTTCATAGGTACCTGAACCTCTATGTTACCTTATCACCACACAGTCACAACACAGCTGACTTTCTTTGTACCCGGTGCCCCAGCTCACTTTCTTGCAGTGGCTTCAGGGCCTCTTCTGACAGTGCCAACAGCTGCAGCCTGGAATCAGGTTACCCTCTGCTCTGTGAGTCGGTCCCGTCCTCAGAGTCCTCTTTGGCTTCATCGGGTGTGACTGGATCCTCTTCCCACTGGGCTGAGGTTTTTAACAGTCACGCAAGACTTTACAACCAAAATCACTCAGTTATTTGCCGAAACCACAAGCGCACTCCCGCGCCTTCCCCTGCTGGTTTTATATCTGATTTGCCTGCAGCCTCAAACACAGAGACTGTCTGATTCTGAGTCGCTTCGGTCCTTGACTAATGAGTTTACGCCTGATGGGTCACAGTCTACAGCTATTACTCCAAATTTAGAGAAGACCTTATGGCTCTAAGGCTGGGCACACACCTTACAAACATTGCAAGACTTTTGTCTTGCGAGGGTTGTAAGGTACTTAAAAAAACATACGATCTGCCTATCTAGACAAGCAGATCGTACTTGCGATGATCGCAAGCCGCGCCCCCCTGAGGGGCTGGCTTCCAATGACCGCAATGCCGAACGGGCAGTGTGCGCTTGCGGACACCGACCCGCCCGGCTTTTATCTTACGAACATGCTACACGCCCGCCGAACATCGTACGATGCTCGGCGGGTTTTCGAACATGTTCGTAAGTTTAAAGTCGTGCGACCTTACAGTAGTAGAGGTCGCACGGCTTCCACACACCTTACGATAATCGTACGATCGCGGGATTTCCCGCCATTATCGTACAATTATCGTAAGGTGTGTGGGCACCCTAATTGATTCAGTGCACACCATTCTGACACTAGAGAATCGGTCTGTTGCTTCTACCAGTGCTGTCTCCAGCCTTGGGCTGTTTAGAATTCCTAAGGTCGCAGAGACTTGCCCATTGCACCCGCTTTGCCAATTCTTTCTTTATGGAGTTTGGAAACATCCCGATAAACTGTTTGCTCACCTTCAGCACTTGTATCCATTTGGTGAGGATTTCGTGCAGAAGTCGTCTATTTCCACCGTGAGTCCAGTAGTGTCACGCCCTAACATGATGCTTACCGTCCCGATAGAGGATGCACCTGTCTTTAAAGGAGAACTATGAGGGGTGTGATTTTCACTCATCCTCATAGTTCGAGCCGACGTGTCACAATAATGGAACAGACGGGGAGGGGGCGGGTACAGCGTGCTCTGCCTCTAGATAGGCAGAGCCAGCTGTCACTCACACAGCTGGGTGGATCTCGACAGTAATGTCGGGATCCGTCTCGACTGCGGTGGTCTCAGTATACCGCGAGTTGTAGCTTGCGATATACTGAGCTTTGGGTCACGGGAGGGCGCTAGTATATGTCCTTCCGTGACCCTTAAGAGAACTATGGAGAAAAACACTTACCCCATAGTTCTCTTTTAAGGACCCAACCGATAAACAGAAGTATTTTCTAGACCCCTGTTCTTTCTGATCCGATTTTGGCTGTAATCTTACTTTGTCCAATCGGGTCTTACTGGTCTAAATCCCTCCCCAATATCCCCTATTACCGCTGCTCTGTCTGTTTCCTAGAAGCCTCTCTTTTTATCTCTCCCATGTGTCTCATGTCAATGCATATGCTTAGGGCACTTTAGCTAAAGTGCTGGACTGCGGAGCCCTTGTGTAAAAAGCATTTGATCTGCATGGCCTTCCAGAGACAATGTCTCTTCAGACTAGCTCTTGACAGTATCATGAAGGGTGCTACTGATGGAAAGATCACCAATCTTCCTAAGGGGAAGAAGCTTAATGAGCAGCCTGAAAAGTTTTCTTCCTGTTAGGAAATGTCCTTTGTTTCCTCACACACCGCCACGTACATTCTAGACATAGACAGTTGGGAGCAGATTTCCTCAACCGAGGACAACGTTTGGGCTCAGGGTAGTGTCCCCTACACCCAGAAGTGTTCTAGGACCTGTGATGCAGGTGTAGGATGCCAGATGTGGATCTCCTGACCTCCAGGTTCAACATCAAACTGGGCAGGTCTGTCTACAGGTACCAAGATCCTCTAGTGGAAGCAGTACACCATGATCTATGCCTTTCCTCCCCAGATATTTCTCCCTCATTTGCTTCACAGGAATGAGATGGAGAGCAATCCTGTGATTGCCATTGCTCCAGACTGGCCCCGGCCCCTGTGGTATGCCAATCTGCTGGAAGAAGCTCCGTGGGCCCCCGGCGGATGGTCAGGATCTAATTTGCCATCCTGCTTCACAGAACAGAAGGCTGTTGGAGGCTGGATTTGCAAAGCTGCCACCTAGTTTTCTGATCACACGTTCTACCAGGTGGACTTTTCTGCCTCATCTGATACCAGCTTCAGGTGTAAGGTCCTTTAGGCCCCGTTCACATTGAGCGATTTATCGCGCGGTAATTCCCGCGATATCGCGGCTATTTACAGCGCGATATCGCTCTTCAATGCTTTGCAATGGGGCAAAGGGTCCTGCTGTCGCGGGTCGTGTGTCGCTACAGCAGGACCCTTTTTGGAGCGGATTTTTCTGCGATTCTCGCTTGCTCAATGCGAGCATTTGCGCGATATATATCGCGCGACAAATCGTAGCAAAATGCAAATCGCGCGATTTGCGAATCGCGCAGTGTGAATGAGGCCTTAGGTGGCTCTTCGAGCTGCAGAAAGTTCCCAATTTTCTGTTGTTTCTTGGACCTGCTCAAATTTGTTTGTTGTCTTTGCAATCCCTTCGTTTGGCTGCTTTGTGATATTGCGAAGGTTTAAGCCTTCCTGTGTCTTTCAATGGACAAGAAAGAAAATAGAAATGTTATACTCGCCCTAAAATCTTTATCTTAGGCGTACCTTGAGGGACACAGGTCTCATTCTTCTGTGTTTATGATCATGTTCTTGGTACTGCTGGTAGTAGGAGGGGTTATCCTGGGCTGGCATACAGTTTGTTTGCCAGTGTCCAATCCTCCTGTAGGCAGCAGAATAACCTTTAGGTTTAAAGTGACATTAAACCCTCAGATTTTTTTAACATAAAACAATACTGTAATGTGCGCCTCACTGTAACCCATGGTAGTTGCCCTTCTCTTTGCTGCTCTTCCTTTTAAATCCTCATGTCTTCTCATGCTTGGGGAGAACTTCCCTTTGCAGCTGAGTGCCTCTTCCTGTAGTGCTGGCTCAGGTTGCGAACCTTCACACAGACACCATGTAGCCATTCCTGAGACAAGGCAGTCTGCTGCAAAGGGAAGTTCTCCCCAAGCATGAGAAGAGATGCAGATTTAAAAGGAAGACCAACAAAGAGAAGGGAAACAACCATGGATTACAGTAAGGCGCACATTACACTATTGTTTTATGTTAAAAAAATCTGAGGGTTTAATGTCACTTTAAGACTTCCTGTGTCACTCAATGTACTGGAAGATAAGAATTTTACCGTGACTACAAAATCCATATTTTTCTTTTACTGTCATGACTAAGCACCTTGGTTAGGAAAACACAGAATCCTGTCTGCATGGGCCCAGGGGGGCTGATCAATAAGTGCTAAAGAGCGGCAGGTTGGGTCTGTGGGCCCACTGTCACTAGGGAGATTTCCCCACACTTCCTGTTACAGGTGTCAAGTGGGTAACAAGAGCGCAATAAAAACTGGTTTCTAACCCTTCCTCGTTTTACCAAAAGCTATACATAGATTACAAAGAGCAGAGGATGGACAGGTGATTCTGCACTGGACTGGAGGAATTTTCCTCATAGGGAGTCCCTTAATGTTATAAAAAGCCTCGTATTTGTAGTTCCCAGCTGGAGGTGCTCCGTTTTTAAGCTTGCATTACAAAGACACATTAACAGAATGTTGGATCTGTTTTTGCAGGGCAGCTATTTGTTGAAGACGTCCCCACCATGGTGTTGTGTAAGCCGAAACTTTTACCTCTGAAGTCAATAACGCTAACAAAGCTGGAGAAGATGCAGCGCGATGCCCAGGAAGTCATCCGCCAGCAGGAAATGGCTCAGCTGGATCAGCAGAATGCGCAAACCTGACCCGTCCATCTTAGAGGGACTCAAGATAGGACGTGACCTTCCTGTCTGTACAGATGTATAGTGCTTGTTATAGAATGCTCAAACCTGATTGGTCGATTATAAAAGGGACCGCATATAGAACATGAGCCTCGTCTGTACAGATGTATAGTGCTTGTTATAGAATGCTCAAACCTGATTGGTCGATCTCAGAGGGACTCCAGATAGAACATGACCCACCTGTCTGTACAGATGTATAGTGCTCGTTATAGAATGCTCAAACCTGATTGGTCGATTATAAAAGGGACCGCATATAGAACATGAGCCTCGTCTGTACAGATGTATAGTGCTTGTTATAGAATGCTCAAACCTGATTGGTCGATTATAAAGGGACTCCAGATAGAACATGACCCACCTGTCTGTACAGATGTATAGTGCTTGTTATAGAATGCTCAAACCTGATTGGTCGATTATAAAAGGGACCGCATATAGAACATGAGCCTCGTCTGTACAGATGTATAGTGCTTGTTATAGAATGCTCAAACCTGATTGGTCGATTATAAAGGGACCGCATATAGAACATGAGCCTCGTCTGTACAGATGTATAGTGCTTGTTATAGAATGCTCAAACCTGATTGGTCGATCTCAGAGGGACTCCAGATAGAACATGACCCACCTGTCTGTACAGATGTATAGTGCTTGTTATAGAATGCTCAAACCTGATTGGTCGATTATAAAAGGGACCGCATATAGAACATGAGCCTCGTCTGAACAGATGTAAAGTGCTTGTTTGAGCCCCTTCACACGGGCATTCCGATCAGGTCCGCTTGTCAAATTTTCAGATGGTTCTGATTGGAAGCCCAATGTTAATCTATGGACAGCCGGATCTAAATGAATATGCGTCTGCTCACATCTGATTACCCCCCGACTCAAGCAAGATCCCCCCAAAAAACCCAAACAAAACTCCATTGAAGAGGAACGGAGTAATCTGACGTAAACTGACACATCCGACTCCCCATAGACCAACATGAGTCCAAACATTTCATTTTTTTCCCCGCCTCTGAGGAAGAAGCCTTAAAGAATTCCCAAGCCTGACGGGTCCCTTATAGAGGGACTGCAGATAGAAAACACGACCTTCCCATCTGTACAGTGCTCTGTATAGAAAGCCCAAACCCGACGGGTCCATCATAGAGGGACTGCATATAGAACATAACCCTCCCCTCTATACAGATATAAAGTGCTCGTTATAGAATGGCCAGTTGTTGAGTAGTTCTTCCAGTATTTTATGTGTTACTTCAGAATAATAATAATAAAAGCTAATCGCAGATATCCAACTGGTTTTATCTACTTTATTCCATCCAGAATTAAAACCACACAAATATTCTCTAAATAAAAGCACTGTGTCTATTCTTGCCTGAATCTTGGCATCCTCTGTGTACTTCTTCCACATCTGTGCAGTAATCCAGCACTGAACAACACCCGCAGGAGCTTCCTAGACCGCTTACTGCAGCTCTCTCTCCTTGTGCAGGGTGATTGGCCTCGTCTCTGCCCCCTCCTGTAATAAAGACTGAACACTGCTGCTCTCTCTCCTTGTGCAGGGTGACCGGTCTTGTCTCCGCCTCCTCCTGTAATAAAGACCGGTCACTGCTGCTCTCTCCTTGTGCTGGGTGTCTGGTCTTGTCTCCGCCCCCTCCTGTAATAAAGACTGAACACTGCTGCTCTCTCTCCTTGTGTAGGGCGATTGGCCTTGTCTCCGCCCCCTCCTGTAATAAAGACCAGTCACTGCTGCTCTCTCTTCTTGTGCAGGGTGACTGGTCTTGTCTCCGCCCCCTCCTGTAATAAAGACTGAACACTGCTGCTCTCCTTGTGCAGGTAATGGTCTCGTCTCCGCCCCCTCCTGTAGTTTTCTGCAGGCAGCCTGTAGTGGGTGGGGCCTGCTGGGTTCCTTCCACAGCTCTGCTCAGGCTATGGGCAATACAGCGATGATGCCACTGATGACATCATCACTGTGTTGCCCATAGCCTGAGCAGAGCAGAAGTGCTAACCACTTTGCCTTAAAAGACAGGGAGGGGGATTTATCATAACTGGAGCAGACAGAATCTGGAGCTGTTTCCCATAGTAACCAATCAGCTTCTGTTCAGTTAAGCTTTAAAAATGAAAGATAGAAGGTGATTGGTTGTCATGCACAGCGCCTCCATATCTGATGAATACCCCTCCCTGTGTTTTAGGGCACAGAGCATCACAGTGGTGTAGTGGTTAGCACTTCTGCCTTAAGAGCACCAAGGGTCCCTGGTTAGGACACTATCGCAAAGGAGTTTGCATGTTCTTCTTGTGCTTTTGTGGGTTTCCTCCCACACTCAAAAGACATGCTGGAAGGTTAATTTGCTTCTTTCTAAATTGGCCCTCGTATGTATGTATGTGAGATAGGGACCTTAGATTGTAAGCTCCTTGTGGGTAGGGACTGATGTGAGTGTGCACTGTAATTTAAAGCTCTATCTAAACAGCTCATCCAACCAGCTCTATCTGAATTGAGAAAGCCGGTCGGATGACCAGTGAAACGTCTTCAAGAAAAATACAGCCAGTCCAGTTGCCTTGACTTATTTTTTTTACAGATCTATCTGAACAGTAGGCTTTTATAAATACCAAATAAGAACCGGTGGTTATGTCGGCGGGGAGCACCCTTATGTTTGTGTACTCGGACACTCAAGGCGATACACTTGGCTAAAGCAGGGCCCTACATGTGTGTCTAGGTAGGGGAAAGGAGAGAGAAGATGGTAACCATACCGGGGGGATATGTGGGTAAGGCAAAGGATAGAGGTAGAGAGGACCCAGGGGCAAGATCGACCATCTTTTATGCAGAATTCCAGGAATTGTGAAAAATAATCACTTGTAATGGGGCTACCCCTGCACTGCAAGGGTTAACTGCTCGGATTAGTCTGGGGGTTAAAATAAAGAATATATATATACTCACCTGATTCCCAGTCTCGTCTGGCTGCTAGACTGGTCCCCAGAGCCTCTTCAGCCCCGGGCTTCTGCAGTCTAAGGACCTGTGATGTCATCACGTCTAATGCAAGTGCATTAGACGTGAGGACGCAGAGGGACATTTCGCTGCCAGAGCAGGAGGGAAGTGAGCACTGACCTGCCGCAGGACCGAGGATCGGGCGAGTATATCTTCTTTATTATGGCCCCTAGAGATAAATGAGCCGTTAACCCTTTCAGTGTGGGGGTGCCCCATTGCAAGGGCTAATTTTACAACTTCTAGAGTTCCTCTTTGAGGCCTCATTCACGCAGCTTAGTCGGCCCGTACAGATCCGTGCGGAGTGTGCACGACCGTATCGGGCCGTTCCCGGGAAGGACGGGTGCTGCGTGCGATTGTACAAACTCCCCTATGGGAGTACGCGGCCATACGCTGACCCCAGCTGCACATCCGTGCGGGTGTCCGTACTCGGAAGCAGACAGGATGGATTCTATCTGTGTCCGAGCACAGACACCCGCACGGATGTGCAGCTCGGGTGAGCGTACGGCCGCATACTCCCATAGAGAAGAGGCTGCTGCATACAATTACACGCAGCACCAGTCCTTCACGGGGACGGCACGATACGCCGCACGGATCTGTACAGCCCCACTCTACGCTGTGCGAATGAGGCCAAATGCATGTTTTTTCAAACGTGCGTTAAAACAGAAAAACATTGCCGGTCTACATAAGACCTTACCATGACACATGGTTGTAGAAGAGTCAAAAGGACCAATACAGAAGGAGCATCCCCAAAGCCAGTGACAAAAAAAAACCCGCTGACGCCATCTGTGCTCCACTAAACAGATTTATTGTTCTTTTGTCATATGTACACGCACATTTTAGCAGAACTCACACTTATAATCCAGTTTTTTTTTTAACTTTTTTTGTAGAAAAATAGATGTTCCAGCCACCATACTCTGTTACTTTCACATCAAAATTTATTTTCTTTTGGAAAGCTGAATAAAAATATTTATCCCATTGCCCCTATCCCTCATCGTCTTGCCGTTTACAAAAAAAAAAAAGCAATGTTTTTGCGCCTCCGACACGAGTGGAAAAACGATTCGGAACAAGTCAGTTCTTAATTTCCACCTCCGAAAAAAAAAAATATGAACGAGCAGCAGCAAACACGGAGTCACCGCGCGCGCACCCTCCTCGCCATGAAACGCGTTCCAGGCTGCGTGGATTGCCACATAAAAAGAAAAAAGGTGGAGAGGGGACGCCGTGAATGTGGAATGAACTTGGAACAAATGGCACTTCAAGATTCGTAGCTTATGTCATCTTTTGCTGTACATCTACCTCCCCAAACACTTTACTTGTGCAACGGTTTATCATAGAAAACTAAATTTACAAAGGCTCTGTACCCAGAACAAGAGAGAGAGAGAGAGAGAGAGAGGAGATTGATCAAACATCCAACGGTGTTCGGACATGCGTCTTTGCCTCGTCTTCGCTTTTAGTAGCTCTCTAATTTCAGACGCCCTCCGTCTCCTTCGCTCACAAAGCGTTTTCTTCCCCTGCAATGAGAGCGGGACAATAAAGATCATCAACACCATCATGAGACAATAGACGCACAAGAATATAATGCATTTAAAATGATGGCGGCATAGTGGGGTGCAGTATTCTTTAAAGCTGACCTCCGGCCTTCCCTTCCGTCTTCTATCTGACCTCCGGCCTTCCCTTCAGTCTTCTATCTGACCTCCGTCCTCTCCTTCAGTCTTCTATCTGACCTCCGTCCTCTCCTTCAGTCTTCTATCTGACCTCCGTCCTCTCCTTCAGTCTTCTATCTGACCTCCGTCCTCTCCTTCAGTCTTCTATCTGACCTCCGTCCTCTCCTTCAGTCTTCTATCTGACCTCCGTCCTCTCCTTCAGTCTTCTATCTGACCTCCGTCCTCTCCTTCAGTCTTCTATCTGACCTCCGTCCTCTCCTTCAGTCTTCTATCTGACCTCCGTCCTCTCCTTCAGTCTTCTATCTGACCTCCGTCCTCTCCTTCAGTCTTCTATCTGACCTCCGTCCTCTCCTTCAGTCTTCTATCTGACCTCCGTCCTCTCCTTCAGTCTTCTATCTGACCTCCGTCCTCTCCTTCAGTCTTCTATCTGACCTCCGTCCTCTCCTTCAGTCTTCTATCTGACCTCCGTCCTCTCCTTCAGTCTTCTATCTGACCTCCGTCCTCTCCTTCAGTCTTCTATCTGACCTCCGTCCTCTCCTTCAGTCTTCTATCTGACCTCCGTCCTCTCCTTCAGTCTTCTATCTGACCTCCGTCCTCTCCTTCAGTCTTCTATCTGACCTCCGTCCTCTCCTTCAGTCTTCTATCTGACCTCCGTCCTCTCCTTCAGTCTTCTATCTGACCTCCGTCCTCTCCTTCAGTCTTCTATCTGACCTCCGTCCTCTCCTTCAGTCTTCTATCTGACCTCCGTCCTCTCCTTCAGTCTTCTATCTGACCTCCGTCCTCTCCTTCAGTCTTCTATCTGACCTCCGTCCTCTCCTTCAGTCTTCTATCTGACCTCCGTCCTCTCCTTCAGTCTTCTATCTGACCTCCGTCCTCTCCTTCAGTCTTCTATCTGACCTCCGTCCTCTCCTTCAGTCTTCTATCTGACCTCCGTCCTCTCCTTCAGTCTTCTATCTGACCTCCGTCCTCTCCTTCAGTCTTCTATCTGACCTCCGTCCTCTCCTTCAGTCTTCTATCTGACCTCCGTCCTCTCCTTCAGTCTTCTATCTGACCTCCGTCCTCTCCTTCAGTCTTCTATCTGACCTCCGTCCTCTCCTTCAGTCTTCTATCTGACCTCCGTCCTCTCCTTCAGTCTTCTATCTGACCTCCGTCCTCTCCTTCAGTCTTCTATCTGACCTCCGTCCTCTCCTTCAGTCTTCTATCTGACCTCCGTCCTCTCCTTCAGTCTTCTATCTGACCTCCGTCCTCTCCTTCAGTCTTCTATCTGACCTCCGTCCTCTCCTTCAGTCTTCTATCTGACCTCCGTCCTCTCCTTCAGTCTTCTATCTGACCTCCGTCCTCTCCTTCAGTCTTCTATCTGACCTCCGTCCTCTCCTTCAGTCTTCTATCTGACCTCCGTCCTCTCCTTCAGTCTTCTATCTGACCTCCGTCCTCTCCTTCAGTCTTCTATCTGACCTCCGTCCTCCCCTTCAGTCTTCTATCTGCCCTCCGTCCCCCCCTTCAGTCTTCTATCTGACCTCCGTCCTTCCAGTGGGTAACTGTGGACATAGTGTTCGGTTTAAGGTTTTTCTTCTTTCCTCTGTAGGTTGAACTCAATGGACTTGTGTCTTTTTTCAACCTGACTAACTATGTAACTTCAGCTTTAAGTGTAGATAAAAAGTGCTCGCTGGCACTAGGGAGACTGGCAACAATGCTCACCCGGCAATGTGCCCCATGGCCTCCCAGACCTTTACCTAGTCCACTGTAATAATACCAAGATACAATGAACAGGTCAACAAATGTAGCTTGCTGTAATCGTCTGATGTCAAGGTAGTCGCTGATGTCTGCATGTGCTGCGCCTACCAACTGAGTAAACTTATCGTCAATTGAAGTTATCTACCTTTCTGGACCTGAAGAGTTTAAGTGCATCTTAAGCCCTCATTCACATGGAAATCGGCCGGCACGTACAGCTAGTCGTATCGGGCAGCTCCCGGGAAGGACAGGTGCTGCATGTGATTAGTACGCAGCCCCCGTCCTTTTCTATGGGAGTACGAGGCCATATGCCGCCCTACGCTCACCCGCCCTGCACGTCCGTAGGGGTGCAGGGGAGCGTACTCGTACGCTGACAGGATGGATCCTGTCTGCGTCCGAGCCGGGACACCCGCATCCGTACGGACCTGCACTTGAGGTGAGCGTAGGGGGGCGTACAGTGGCGTATTCCCATAGAGAAGGGCGGGGGCTGCGTACTAATCACAGACAGCGCCTGACCTTCCCGGGAGCTGCCCGATACGGCCGCGCACGCAGCACGGAGCTGTATGTGCCGGCCGATTGTAGTGTGAATGAGGGCTTAAAGGCAAACTGTTGAAGCAATGGAGCTGCCATTGGTGACTTGCTAGCTCCATGGATGTCATCCTGATTCCACTATACAAGACATGACTTTTCACTGGCTGCACACTTGTTCCCGCTCAGCGACTTGCTCGGCTATAAATCTATAAAGTGTAAAACCAGTTTCTGGTGGGAGGATGCGCTGGGACTGGGCCCTCCACGACTGGATTGCTGTACATGAACACAAGCTGCCCCTCACTCGGCTGCTTTGAAGGATTAAAAGTTCCATAAAACATTCACAAGGATAAAACGCTTGATTTACTGCACCCAAAGCCAAGCCAGAACCCATTTAAAACTACACATAAAATTCATTGTTTCTACAAGGAAGATCAAGAAAGAAGATTAATTCTAGCTGCTCCCTTCCCATTGAAGAGCGCTTTGAAAGGTCTTACTTTGGTCTTAACGGCGTGTTAGAGATGGCTGATCAGAAAAAAAAGTTACATTTTTGCCCTCCCCCTCCTTCAATGCAGTGCTGTGCCCAGGCAAAGAATGCCCATATACTGTCCCGCCCACAATGAGGTCAAATCTTGATTGACAGGCCGTTAGACTCCTACCTTGCCCATTCTTGCCTGCCGGGAATGAAGGGTGCGAGGTCATGTAATGAGCAGTGTGCAGCGATGTGGGCACAGTCAAAAATCTATGACTGGCACACTTAGGAACAGCCACAATCCAGCCCACACCCATTTCCAGCTACATTTCCCAGTGCATGATGGGAATTGGTTTGTTCCAGCGGCCCCGCCAATGATGTTGGTGTGCGGTGCCCAGGCATAACAGCATTTTGTCTTTTAAAAGCGATGGCATCACAGACTTGAAAGCAGGACTCCGGGCAGAATTTTTATTAACCCTTGAAGTGGGGGCTACCCCAGCACTGCCAGGGATAACTGCTTGTTACAGTCACTTGATCCTCCGAGCCGGCTTGCTCTCAGACCGGTCCTTCCAGCCTCTCTCTGCCTCTGCAGTGGTCTAAGGTCCCATAAATCATTATGTTCTATACACAGTGTATAGAGGCGAGGACACTGAGCCAAGTTCCAATGCTGCAGCGTAGGAGGAGAGAGGCTTCAGTGACTGGAGAAGCAGGCAGCCAGCTCGGTGGTTCGGGTGAGTAGCACCAAGATGAAAACAACCGGCCCAGAGCTTGGCTTTAAATAAAGACAATCACCTTGAAGGACACTGATCCCTGATCTGTTTGGATATGATCCCAGCTTTGAAGCAGTCTTCCACAAAGCGTTCCAGTACGGAGTAAGCATGCGGTGCGTCCAGATTTATGTCTGGAATCTCACGGTAAATTCTATCGTATCCCTGGAACAAAACACAAAGCAGCATCTGATTAGACAGGGACAACAAATACCCAAAATGTGCAAATACAAAAACTTTCCTTACTGTAGAGTGGGAGCAAAATCAAAAAGTAAAGATTTGCTTCATTATAGAGAATATTTAGAAATGATAACTGTGCCTCAGAAGTATCCTGGAAAATTTTCCTTTTGCGAGGAATCTGACACGGCACTGTTGCCCTTCTGTTGTCTTGTACCAGTCTTGCCCCTCCCCCGTTCTGCCCTAACATTGACTGGTCGCTGACGGCCACAATTCGCACGTTCAGACCCAGATTTGCGGCTGACAGTCCGGTCTTTAAACACTTTAACAATGAGCCCCTCTTGAACATTTAACAAATTCTGCTGTTTTGCTGATACTCGCTCCATGGCTCCGAGCGCCAACACTCATCCCGCGTTCAAAGGCTGTTACATCGCGTTGTTTCCCCGTATCTTCAGAAACAAATCACTTCTACTGTCGTGGTAACCAACCCGCTTCCCTATTTATAATGGTCTGGCCCTCCAGCAACTTCAGCGCCAAATTATAGCTCATTTGCCCACAAATGTCAGGTGGTCATAATAAACAGTTGTATGTATGCGTGTAATATAAATATATATATTCTGCAGTGTGAGATCTCAGGCACTGCTGATCTCAGATTTGGAGTAGGATTTGGCAATACCATTACCGTGCTGCTCACTGTTCTCCTTACTAGGGGCTCGGAGATGAGGAAGCAAAGCCCTGCCTCTACCAAGGCCACACAGGGACAGAACAAGCAGCTGCAGGGAGACCACAGGCAATACTGGTGACCAGTCCTTTGCCCTCTGCCTGCCTTTTTGTTGGGTTCAGTTCCTCTGAAGTGTTCCTGAAGTCTATTCTAATCTTCCCCCCGCTTCCACCTCTTTCTGTCCCCTAACCTAATCTGCAACGTTTACCGGTTTTTTTGGGACATCCACACAAGCACAGAGATTCCATACAAATTCCTTCACCCCTGGTGGTAATTGAACCAAGGCCCCCCGACACGTCTTCCTAGCAACTAAGCCAAGTTCAGAAATCTATAAAAGCTTAAAATGTATCCACGCAAATGTCTGGGTCTAAATGCTGCATAAAACTAAATCTAGTGCAGTAGTTTTATATAATCAAAGAGATCGTAAAAACAGGCTGCAACCGGCTCATATGAATTTTGATGCAGATTGTGAGCTCTCAGGGGCAGGGCCCTCCTTACCATCTTGTCTTGATTCAAGGGGTGGACAAATTTAATATGGAATTCAGGAGTCAGCAGGAGTTGTATGGGAGCCGGCTCATTCAACAACAACTGGAGAAACCCTCAAAAAATGGGCGCCGGCTGTAATTTCTAAGGAGCATTGGCTACCATGCTCCTGGGATTTGTCCAGCCCTGCTGTGACTGTAATGTCTTGCTTATATTGTAAAGCACTGCGCAAACTGTTGGCGCAAAATAAACCCTCTATCATAATATAATAATAACAACAACAACAATTAGGGATGCACGGATACCGGTTTTTCGGTATTGAGTACTCATATTTTGCTTTCGGTACTCGCCGATACAGAGTACCAATACCAGTGCTTCCGTTGGCATGGAGCTGGCTTCCCGGACAATCAGGAAGCCGGGCGGTGGGTAATGAAATGCCGCCTGGCTTCCTGATTGCTTGGAAAGCCGGCTCCATGTTAGGCCGGCTCGATTGTGATTGCCCGGGAAACAGGCTTCCCAGCCAACCAGCATCGAGCCGGCTTCCTCGCCAATCAGGAAGCCAGCTTCCTGATTGGCCAGAGAGCCGGCTCGGTGCGCATTGGCTGGAAAGCCAGCTTCCCAGCCAATCAGGAAGCCAGGAGGCGGCTCATTACTCGCCACCCGGCTTTCAGATTGCCCGTGAAGCCGACTCCATGTTCCCCTATGGCACTGCTGGTCAGAGGAAATCTTCCTCTGACCGGAAGTTCCAGTATTGGGGAAGGTATCGGAGCATTTGGGCGAGTACCTACCCAAATACTCAGTATCGGTGCATCCCTGATAACAATGTCTCCTACCAACTATGGTGCCTTTGAATGCAGTATCTACATTTTTACCACCAGAGGGCAGGCTTACCCTTTTCATCTGATCCAATGTAATCACTCCTGATTTCCACAGGGATTCTAACAACTGGAGCATCATCTTGTAGGTGGTGTCACCACTCGCTTCCAAAACCATTAGTACAGCCTGTGACGAAAAATAAAGTAATAAGACATGGCATTGTATTATATCGGATCTATCTCGCCAATTTCTTCCACCTCTGCCTGTATGCCTACTGTGCTATCTACTTCCGATCTTCCTCCTATTTATTTCTGACCCTCCCAGTAAAGTGTATCTATATCCAAAGCGTTCCTTTAGGCAATGTTGGAGTAGGGAAGGATCAAGTCTCATGTCAGTTTTTTTTCTTTGCTACCTGGGAAATGACCCTTCATGTTCTGTCCCATAGGCACAACAGGAAGTGAGAGGAAATCTGTCCAAGGCAAGGGGAAGTTTATTTCAAGACAGTTTTCCCTAGAACAGGTGCCCCCATTGGAAGTTTTCCCCTCACCTCTAGTTACAGTAACACTTCTAACCGAGTTATTCACAAAAGGGTGAAGATTTTGGAGAAGGCGGGAGAAGAGAACAATCTAGGACAGGGGCGCCCACAATTTTTCGTCTGGAGATCTACTTTTCAAATGACGAGCTCAATGAGATCTACAAGGGTAAAACACCTGCATTCAGGGGCGGGAGGGGGCGTGGCAGTGCAGTGAAGTCAACCGGCCCTCTCTTTTCTCTCTCCTTGCGCTCTCTCCTCTCTTTCTCCCCTGTTCCTATCTGCTGTCTCTTCTCTCTCTCTCTCTCCGCTGTCTTCTCTCACTTTCTCTGCTGTCTCTCCCCTGTCTGTCTTTTCTCACGTCCACTGCAGCAGCTTCCCAAGTCTCCTCTCCTCTCTCCTTCCCGTCAGCAGCATCTGCCACATTCAGCCGCACGAGTACCGCGGGAGGACAGGACACAGGTCAGTGAGCCGATCGGGATCTACCAGTTTTCGCTTTGCGATCTACCTAATGGGCACCCCTGATCTAGGACAACATCGCTGAACGGGAAAGTGAGCTTAATTGGAGAATTTTTCAAAAATCAGCTATTTTGGCCCCTAGATTGTTCACTTCTCCGGCCTTCTCCAAGCTCTTCACCCCTTTTGTGAATAACCCTGCAAGTCTTCCGCAGATAGGTAAAACCGTCCCTGTGGAGAAGCCAGCAGAAAGAGGAACAGGATGCAGTTAAAACGGATCTGTTGGAAACACATAAGTGTATGGACCTGTCAGAGTTTGCATTTCCCACCTCTTCCTGTACCAGAGACAATGGTTACATATTGTGTTATCTCCTACTGGACTACAAAACTCCGTCGCCTCGTCTCCATAACATAAAAGGGGAAAACTTCTGTAATCCAGCAAGGTGAACTGGGCAGGGCCGACAACACTGCTCTGATTTCAGTGCAGCAGCAGAGTAAACAGGAAGTCCGGAGCTCACTGGATTTCAGGCAGATCTACAAGTATTTTCCTGTACTTGCTGGAACGTATAAAGAGCGAAATATGCATGTATTGTGGAGGTACACAGAGTACTTTTTTTTTTTTGCCCAGACATGCACTTTCATAATCATTGTGAAGAAAACAGATGAGCATTACTGTGGTGGATGAACAGCCCGGAAAGGTGTAAACCGGTCCTTACTTCGTATACAAGCTCATGGTGGAAATGAGGAACTTCCAGCTCCTGGAGACACCGTTCAGCTTCAGCTACATCCCAGGATAACACAAATTCTTTCAGCAGCATGTCAATCTAATCCGAGCGAGACAGAAAAATAACAATAATGAAAAATTATGAAGAATCTGTCAAATCCATCCTGACCGGTTACTACGAGGAATGGACACTTCTCTCCAGGTTATAATCACTAGGCCCTATTGTTTACAGGGTAATGTCTACCTTTCACAGGTCGGCTAGAACTATGAGGATGAGTGAAAATCACACCTCATAGTTCTCCTTTAATGCACTCTATGCACTAAGGTAAAAAAAACACCCAGTACCTTTATGTGTCCCCCCCTGTTAAAGTGGAAGTAAAGTCTAAATAAATAAAATTGCTGACACGCGCACTCTGACAGAAGTGACTGTGTAAATCTCTTTGCCATAGACGCTTCTTTTTGCCGGTCAGCAATTTTTCTTTTCTGTACACTGAGCCATGCATGCGCATTTGAGTGCACAGGCTCGGCATGCTGAGATGAAGTAACTCCAATGCACGGGAGTTACGTCATCGCGGTCCGGCCAAATAAGAGGCCAAAGAATCAGAAGCTGGAAGAAGACAGAGACAAAGATGAAAGGGCCGCTGGGGGAGAAGCGCAGCCCTGGAGGGGATGGTCCTGGCAGGTAAGTCTGCCATAGTGTGCCAATATGCTGTGCATACCAGCACATTATGGCTAAAATCTCCCGGGGGCTTTTTTTCTAACCCCTTACTTCTGCTTGAAACATCCAGTCCAGGCTACACTGGTGATTAAATCTCTTTGCTCCTGAAAGATTTCATTACTTGTTGGCAGCGATCACATTTGCTACACACATCAGGCAATACGATTCGAACGAGACGACTGTCAACAAGCAGTTAACTCTTTCAGCAGCAAAGATACTTAGCGGAGCCTTCGGCTAAACAGCAGTAGCAGGGAGAGCTCCCTCTGGTGGCCAATCTGCAAACCTTTTTATTTCAATAAAAATAAGGAAGCTTGTAAAAATGTGAAAGCCTAACTGAACTTTCAGTTTAAATCAGCTAAATACATTCCAGGTATTAAAAAATAAAGTATGCAAAGTGTTAGTTTATTTTCATTAGAAAGTATCCAGAGTAGGAAAACCGGTCCTGTTTCCAGCATGCTGCAGAGAAGCATCATTGCTTTATGTGTGGAAACCGCGATCTCTTTGCAGAGGTCTGAGACCCCCCCTGCTGAATTAGACCTATAGCTCTGCAATCAGTAAAGCCCTTGCTCCTCACTGATTGGAAAGCTATAGGTCGGACTTAAACAGAGGTCGTGTTGGACCTCTGCAGAGAGACCACTACTTTTACAAAAAAGAGCGAGGGTCCTTCTCTGCATCATGCTGAAAATCAACCGTGAAACTTTGCACACCTGAAGTGTATATTAGGGATGCACCGATGGAGATACTAGTATCGGTGCCGATGCCGTGTATTTGGGCGAGTACTCTTACTCGCCCAAATGCTCCAATGCCTAGCCCGATACTTCCTGTATTAGGAAGCCGGGCAGCGGGTCATTACACGCTGCCCGGCTTCCCGATTGGCAGGGAAGCTGGCCAAATCGCTTGTGACGAGAGAGCATGGAGACGGCTTTCCGGCGAATCAGGAAGCCGGCCAAATCAGGAAACCGGGCGCCGTGTAATGACGGGCACCTAGCTTTCTAAATTGGCCGGGAAGCCGGCTTCATGCTCCCTCGTCACCTCATTACAAGGGAGCATTGAGCTGGTTTCCCGGCCAATCAGGAAGCCGGGTGCCGCGTCATTACTCAGCACTCAGCTTCTTGATTGACCAGAAAGCCGGCTCCATGCTTCCTCGTCACATAGTGGCGAGAAGCATGGGGACGGCTTCCCTGTTAATCAGGAAGCCGGGTGGCAAGTCTTTACACGCCGCCTGGCTTCCTTAATTGGACTTACGGTATCGATATTGGCGAGTACGGAAAAAAAAAAAAATCGGTACTCATACTCGATACCGAAATACCGGTATCGCTGCATTCCTAGTGTATATAATATAAACTGAAAGTTCAATTCATTTCCTTAAACTCTTGGGCGCCGTGTAATGACGGGCACCTAGCTTTCTAAATTGGCCGGGAAGCCGGCTTCATGCTCCCTCGTCACCTCATTACAAGGGAGCATTGAGCTGGTTTCCCGGCCAATCAGGAAGCCGGGTGCCGCGTCATTACTCAGCACTCAGCTTCTTGATTGACCAGAAAGCCGGCTCCATGCTTCCTCGTCACATAGTGGCGAGAAGCATGGGGACGGCTTCCCTGTTAATCAGGAAGCCGGGTGGCAAGTCTTTACACGCCGCCTGGCTTCCTTAATTGGACTTACGGTATCGATATTGGCGAGTACGGAAAAAAAAAAAATCGGTACTCATACTCGATACCGAAATACCGGTATCGCTGCATTCCTAGTGTATATAATATAAACTGAAAGTTCAATTCATTTCCTTAAACTCTCTCCTCACTCTAGTTTCAAACAACGTTTTAAATTGGACCAGTCAGGATTTTTGGTACTGCGGAGGCTTCTGATCAGTGCTGCAGGATGTAATTGCTTACATCCCAAGGGTCAAGCGCATCATCAATGGTTAAGTCCTTCTGCCTTGCAGAACTGGGGTCCTAAGTTCAAATCCTGGCCACAACACTATCTGCATGGAGTTTACATCTTATCCCTGTGCTTGTGGGTTTCTTCCGGGTACTCCAGTTTCCTCTCACACTCCGAAGACATGCTGGAATGTTAATTAGCTCCTGTGTAAATTGTCCCTAGTAGGTGTGATGGGGACACTAGATTGTAAGCTCCTTGAGAGCAGGGGCTGATATGAATGTAGAGTATGTCTGGGCTATATAAATGCCCTGTTACAAATAGATAATATGGCCCATCACACCCCAGTGATATTGCTGGGGTGTGAGGGGCCATGAACCTGAAATGTCTATGAAGTTTTTTTCAACTGATTGACTTTTCATTAAACAGAATGGCTGCTTGTTTGGTTGGTAGGTATAATTAGACTATTGTTTTTGTTTTTTAAATCCAAGATCTACCCTTTATCCCATTCTTCTATCTAATCAGTTACATGTAACTAGCAATACTGTAAATTATTTCATATCAGATAGGCAGAAATAGTACTTACCTCTTTAACCAGTTTTTTGACAGGCTGCTGTCCTCCTCCAGACCCCCATACACTGTCAATTTTTCTTCCGCCTTTAGTCATGGCCAGCAGAATTGTGGCCCGGTTCAAGGCCGATCTAGGAGACATAACATACAGATCAGTGTTACAATGGTCAGTCATTATGGGGGGGGAATTTATCAAAGCTGGAGCAGAATCTGAAACAGTTGCCAATAGTAACCAGCTTCTCTTTTCACTCTGTTCAGGTAAGCTTTAAAAATGAAAGATAGAAGCTGATTGGTTGCCATGGGCTCCAGATTCTGTCTGCTCCAGTTTTGATCAATTCCCCTCAGTGTGTCCACTGTCACCAATTACTGCCTTATATCTAAATAACTTCAATGGCTTTTTGGCTGCATTTGGCTCCATAACTGGTTTGTCCGCTCTTGTGCTGCTCTCCAAACCACATTCCCATTGGGAGCGACATCACAATACGTTACTTAAAAAGCACAAAGTATAAATATAAAATCATACCGGGCGTGTTCACAGTCCACTATGCCTTTATAACTCTCCATGTAGGTCCGGTTCAGGATCCCGTCGCCAACCGCTCTGGCAATAAACTGACCCACCAGCTGTAAAGACAAAATTAAGATTTTTTTTTTTTTATTTCATAAAAATATACGTCTGCTTCCAGTAGATTTGGAGCGCTGGTCAGTTCCATATACAATACAGTATATGGCTAAATATTTGTGGGCACCTGACCATCACATCTATATGAGCTTGTTAGACATCCCATTCCAAAGCCATGGCCATAAATATGGAGCCATCCCCACATTACAGCTATAACCTCCTCCACTCTTCTTTCCACAAGATCTTAGAGGGCATCTGTGGGAATTTGTGAGGTCAGGTACTGATGTTGGATAAGAAGACCCGGCTCACAACTGACATTCCAAATCAACCCAAAAGGTGTTCAGTACCATTGAGGTCAGGGCTCTGTGCAGGACACTCGAGTTCCTCCACACCAGACTGGTCACACCATGTCTTTACGGAGCTGGCTTTGTACACAGGGGGCAGTCCTGGTGGATCACAAAAGGGTCTTTCACAAAACTGTAAACACAAGGCTGGCAGGCCATACTTGGTTTTTATCCCAAAGGTGTCCAGTAGGGTTGAGGTCAGGGCTCTGTGTAGGACACTTGAGGTTCCTCCATACCAGACTGGTCACATCATGTCTTTATGGGGCTGTCTTTGTACACAGGGGACAGTCATGGTGAAACAGAAAAGTGTCTTCAAACTGTTACCACAAGATTGGAAGAGCACAATTGTCTACAATGTCTTGTATGTTGTAGTCAGGGGCGTATCAGCCGTGAGGCAACCAAGGCGTTTGCCTGGAGCGTCAGATTCCCTGAGAGCGGCAGTGGCTGTGGTTCTCCCCCTTGATAAATTTTATTCATCAAGGGAAGAGAACCGGAGGCCATCATAGCGGCGGGGACGATGACGCCAGTAATCTGCAGAGGGGCCACATATTTTTCCATCATATAGGAGGTGTGATGGTCAGCGGTCTACAAATATTTGGTCATATAGTGTATATAATGGACTCATTTTCCAGGCAGAATAAAAGTTTACCAACTTCCTACTTCTTTTATGTTAAGTTGGGCCAGGACAAATCCCAGAAGTCTGGTTGCCAACAAAATTACAGCTGGCGCCAAGTCTTTTCTATTGTTGTCAAAATTTCACGTGTCACCTGACTCCTTGTACAAATAAACTATTTTTATTAAAAACAACATTCATTTTAAAACCACCAGCTAATTAAATTACTGCACACAGCCAATTAACACATTAATTTTTTACACACTAGTAGAGCAGCTAATACACAATCTGAAAATGTAACTTCCTGCAATATTAGGCCTGGTTCACACCTAGGCGTATTGCATATGCGCGTCTGTCGCACGTTTTTTTTTACCGCGGTAAAAAAAAAAAATCACGCGACAAACGCGCGTTTCCGAGGGCTACTTGGCTGTATCCCAATGGAAACGCGCAACAAAAATGGCCCAAAGTAGTACATGTACCTTTTCAGGCGTGGGCCGTTTTGTAGCGCGTTAGGGATGGGCTGAAATACGCCAAGGTGTGAACCAGACCCATTGAATACAATGGGATTTAGATGTTTGAGCGTTTTGTAGAGCGTTCGTCGAGCGTAGAACGCGCTACAAAACGTTCAGGTGTGAACGAGGTGTTATGTGTATGTGCCCATCCCTGACAGCACAGCTTACATATGGTGTTCTCTAATGCACGGATGTGACTTGCCGAGGGGAAGGCATGGCCACACACAGGATATAAGTTTTAGACTACATTTAAATGTTCTGGACTACCTGGAATCCCGGACACACACTAACTTCTTGACTATACTGAGATTTTGTTATGTTAGTACGTTAGGGAAGTTCAGAAATGAACCCCCATCACTAGGACGCCTACTAAAAACAGACTCTACAAAGTAATAGAAGGCACCACAAGCTGCTGCTAATGGTTTGGAAGAATTCTTCTCTAGCACAACTCCAAAATGAAAGGAATAGAATGCAAATACTGACTTTGTTCTAAGTCATAGATCAGGCACAGCATCCGGCATCCCACAGTGCAATGATGGAAGCCTCAACAGCCAATTGAGAGGGGCCAGGAGAGATATGCATCTGCTTGCATACTGGTTATCGCCTAGTTCTTGGGGGCTTCTGTATGCACAAGCAGCACAGCACTGTTACAAGTATACCGTATGTAGTGGTACCTTGAGGTACCATTTCTTATAGCATGTGCAGTACCTTAATGACAGCTAAAAGTAACCTCTTCTTTGCCTGTTTTGCAAAGCTCTACTTGTCCACTTTCCAAAGCAACAGGTTCATAGTGGCCCCTCTGGTCCCAATGGGCTCCTGGTGGCTGAACGATGCAGACGATTAAAAGAAAAGGTATGGGCAGCTTGTGGGCCATTATTTAAGTGGACTGGTTGCTTTACCCTGCACAGGCAAAGCAAGGAACACTTTAAAAAGAGATGCTGTCACTTTGCTTCTTCAGGGCAAAGTGACAGTGTCTACCGAAACCCCACCCCCTCAGCTAAGGTATACTCACCGATTCACGCTACCACTTTCCCCTCGCCTCCTTCCCGATGCAGGAGTCCACTAAGCTCCAGCTTCCAAGCATTGCTTGGGCCTCAGCAGCCAATTGCTAGGTCCGAAACACTGTCATATGAGGAAGGCAGTGACACCATCCACCCAGTTATACCCAGGAGCCCTGCACCTTTAAAGCAACAGAGCGAAGGGCTATACTATCAGGAAGCAGTACTATTTTGCCTGGAATAAGCACAGTAACAGTGTATCTTTAAGCATGCTTATTGGCTCCATGATTGGACTGCCTGGATCCTAAAGTTTCCATCATTGTTTTCTTCCCCGAGTTGTGTTAATAGCTTTTCCTGGTCTCATGTCTAAATACAAAGTAAGAATGGTTTCTATATGAAGGTAGCTCTATTTTTTAGCCTGGCGCTCTGTTTTTTTAATGTCCTAAGTACAAGGAGTGGAACCAGTACCTTTTTTTTTTTTTTCCTTTCCTCCGCACCCAGCTGACATTATAATAGAACAACACAAAGTGGAATTTCTCTTTAGCTCACATAAGGTGCATACAAACCTGTGGTGCCCTGGGTGTGTCCAGGGCGAGTTCGGGCAGCTCTTGAAGAAGTTTGTCAAATGAGGATGCCAGGTCTTGCGCACTGAGCACTGTCCCGAACAGATCGTGCAGCAGCTTCGATGTCATCTCCCGGTGGCTGGCTTTTCCCTCTAGTGCCAGGGACACAGCCAGCACTGGGAGGCCGCTCTTCATTTCCCCGAGGTTCAAATCCCTTAACATCTCCTGCAGAGAAAATTTACCTTAATGCATTCTTTGCATTAGGGTTAAAAGCGGCCCAGCACCTTTTTTCTCACCCAGTCCCCCCCCCCCCCCCCCCTTCCTTTCAAAAACAGACATTTTAATTATTGCTCTACAAGCTCAGTCACGTCTG
Organism: Nanorana parkeri; assembly: GCF_000935625.1. Lineage (NCBI taxonomy): Eukaryota > Metazoa > Chordata > Amphibia > Anura > Dicroglossidae > Nanorana > Nanorana parkeri. The sequence continues at coordinate 583,728 of NW_017306853.1, read as the reverse complement.
CTTCTTCTGTCCTGGAGACTCCAGCCATGATATCCCTGTTCCCCAGGTGTGTTCCTGCCAACCTTAGACTTCTGGGTGTTCCCGCACATTAGAGGATCCCAGCTCCGCCTGCGGCATTCACCACAATATAAAACCAATTAAAGATCCAGCAGGAAGAGTGGGAAGCCCTAGTAATGGCCACAGCGGGTGTGCAGAGATTCCTCCACTGGAGGCCTAGTGAGATACAGGAAACCGTCCCAGTGAACAGTGATCCACGTGCTTGTTACCACCCTCATAGCTTTACTTCTGTCCACAATCTCCTTTTCTCACTTTTTTTATTTTAAATTTAGTTTAGAAGGGTTAGAACATTTGTCAGTATTTTTTTTTGGATCATCAAGGTCCATGTTGGTGAGATTTAACTTCCCATCCCGGGGGCAAACTTTGTGCCAGGATCTGGCAGGAAGTCATTGAGACAGGGAGCTTTAAAATTCCCAGTGGAACCTGAGCTTTCTAAAAACAAAGATATGCAAAAAATCTTCAGCTACCTAAATCTCTGGGAAAGAGAAGCTTCTCTTGCAAATGTAAAAATTAAGCCCTTGCAGTAGGGCTACCCCCATACTGCAAGGGTTAACTGCTCATTTTGGCCTGGGTGGGGGGCCTAGGGGCTCAAATAAAGAACATATACTCACCGGTTCCCCGGCCTCTTCTCCCCCAGGCTCCAGCGATCTATGGCCCCATGATCTCAGCTACATTAGACGTGAGGATGCTGAGCAATGTTCCACTGCCAGAGCAGAGGAGAGAGATGAGCGTTTGGAGCAGAGGGGAGAGAGGTGAGCGCTCGCTGCCGAGGGCCAGTCGAGTAGGTTTTCTTTATTTTAGCCCCTAGACCAAAACGGGTTGCAGTTAACCCTTGCAGTGCGGGGGTAGCAGAACCTGTGCGGCGGGTATTCAGAAGCCACTGGAGCAACGACTGCTGAATTACAATAGCCTGGTTAGCGAAATGGAAAAAAATAAAAATCTATTAGTGTTTGGCGGCACCCGACGTGATTTCCCCTCACAATCTAGAGATTTCCTGTGACTTCCTGTTGCATCTCTGAGACAGAAAATTAAGGGAAATTTCCCAAAAGAAAAACACAGACAAAAAATAAACTGATAGTGGTTTTTAACCATTTCCTATCCACAACCTAAAAAAACATGAGCCTATTAATGCATTCTTCATAGGTTTAGTTTGATTCATCCAGGTTTGCGACAGCTTTAAAAACACTATTAAGAGAACGCAAACTAGCAATTATGGAAGTAAAACAGCTGTGCAAGCAGAATGATGGCACAGAACCAAAAGGTCCCAATTTGGGAAAGCCAACAGGCTAATTACACAAGTGCCAGGTTATTATCTGTAACGCTCCTTGTGCACGCAGGAAATGGGAACACATGTTAGAATCTTAAATATTTGCTTTGTAATCAGATCACTTTGGGTTTGCAGAACAGGCGAGAGCCTTCCCTGCTGCATTCGGCTGCTTCATTCTAGACAGTGCCGAGCGTGGCTGGGTATGTGAACATAACAGCTGGCAGGAGGACCGGCCACAAACTGGTGCAGAGAAGGGCTGCGAGCTCTGGAATGTACGGATACACCCCTCCGGGAATTGTTCCCCAACAGAAACTGTGCAGATAAGAGTCCTTTCCTTCCCTCTGTGGTGAAATACACCAAATCACTCGGGGGACTTCGATTGGCCGCCCGCTGTCTTCCTCAAAGGATGAAAATGTCATTATTTCAGGAAAATTTACAGCTTACAAGAGATTTGACAACCCTCCCTTTTTATTTCAGTCTGTGTCACTTGTTGGAGGGTTCCCCTCACTTTCTGCCTGGTAAAGCATTGTCAGTAGGACAGGAAGTGGGCGGAAATCTAACAGAGTCTCATGAAGTCTCCCCTGTTACGGCAGAGAGCCGTGACAGGATCAAGAGGTGAGCGAACGCCGGTATATGTTCTCTCACCTCCCGATCTACTGAGCCGACCTATGACAGTCTCATTGTCACAGGTCGGCTAGAACTATGAGGTGAGTGCAAAGCACTTACCTCATAGTTCTCCTTTAAAACCTTCTCCACTCCTTTCAAAACAAAGAAAAACAAGTTCTGGCTGGATGTGGAGCATAGAAGAGAAGATTAGTGTTCAGAAGTTCAGGATGATGGATAGCTGTGTAGGTGTGACATCACCTATTCTGACATGCAGCCTTGTTCTGACACCACAGTGTTTTCTTAGCATGAGCCCACACCTCTGTTTACATTGTTTTTATAGTTCAATGAACAGCACAGTGTATTGTTGTCTTTTTACTTTGTAACTATATTAATGGAAACCAAACGTCATTATAAAAGGTGGACCTGAAGGTGTGAGCCCCATTCTAACCTGCACATTGAGTGCTAAAGTAGAACAGATGCCAATGGCCCAATGGAAGTGACAGTTCTCTCTTCAGTGTACAGATGGCATACCTGAATGCTGAGAGTAAAGACTGTTCATGGCAACAACCCATAACTAACTCAGAATTAGACATATGAAAGTATTGAAGTAGAACTCCAAACCTCCACACTTCAAAGTAATCCTTTCCTCCCGTCTCCTTCTCTACTCTTTATTTATCTGACATTTCTAGCTGAACACCCTTTTCCAGGACTGTAATGTAGCAGTCAGGTGACTAATCCAGTCCAATCCCAAGTCTAAAGGCTCATCTCTTCATGGAAGCCTATCCCACCTCAACCTAACCACTGAACCATCACATTCTCAAATAATTCATCCACACACAGCTACCTCCTCATGTATCACCTCCCGCTCCTCTTTTAGAATGTAAGCCCTCAGGGGCAGGGCCCTCCTTACCATCTTGTCTTGAATTGTATTGTAACTGTAATGTCTTCCTTATATTGTAAAGCGCTGCGCAAACTGTTGGCGCTCTATAAATACTATGTAATAATAATAATAATAATAATAATTATTCTTCTCCTTGCTTTGTTATGATGGAGGGCAGGGAGCTGAGGTGATGCAGGGACTACATGACCCAGATGTCTGTGAGCTGCATGCTGTAATGCAGGGCTTTAACGCACAGGGGAAAAAGTGGAGAAACCCCCTCTGCAAAAGAGAAGTAAAAAAACCAAACTGGAGTTCTGCGTTAACACACTGAAAATGTAGAGAGGACGGGGTGCTTATAGGAAAACCTTCTCTTCACTGACTTATCCCGGGAACAACAGAGAACTGACAAGAGCAAAATCTGCCGTTGTGCTATTTATTTTCAGGAGACTGAAATAAATCTGAGATTGTAAAGACAGACACTATTAACTATAAACTTAGTGAGCACAAAGCTCACATAGGGGCATGACTGGAAGCCATACTTTCAAGCACTGAGCCCCGCATTGGGAGACAGAAGCCTGCACAGCTGGTCCGTGCTCAGATGTTCAAGTCTATCAGAGGGCTAACACTGGCAGATATTAGGGTCAGACAGGAGCACTAAAAGGTACGATTATAGCACCAGAGGGTGCCTGTCATGCACTTGTGTGACCCTCCAGCTGTCACCACTTACTAAAGCCACAACCAGCACTCCTGTTAAAGCATTTATGAACCCAAGAAAGAAATAAAAACCTGACATAAGCTTTACCCCTGTCCTATTCTATCCAAAATAAGCTTTAGTTTTAGACCCGAGGTGGATGCAAATGCTTGCCGGAGCCGATGCTGTTTGGACTACTGTTTACAATTCTAAACAATGTCTGTGTATATGGCAAAGAAAGCTCTTTAAATAACCTGGTCTGTTACTATAGCTCAGGAATTCTATTCTAAATCTTTCTATAAAACACGCCATTGTCTTAGACCTGTGTTAGGTCTGTTGTCTCACACTGCAATACACTTTTATTGCTCAGACAGCAAACGAGGATTGGTTTGCAGCCCGGAGCAACAGAGCAGATCTTTCCATCATTAGCTGAACAGAGCAAACATACAGGATATGGTCATCCAAAAAGAAACTTTATTTCCTCCCATTTGCTGTGTGGCTTAAAGACACTATTCTCAGGGTTATTCACTAAAGGGTGAAGAGGCAGAAGAAGTGAACAATCTAGGCCAAAATAGCTGCTTTGGAAAAATTCTCCAGTTCAGCTATGTTGTCCTAGATTGTTCACTTCTCCGGCCTTCTCCAAACCCTTCACCCTTTAGTGAATAACTTGGTCTGAATTGGTAAATCCCAAGTTGAATCGTTCAAAATAATGGCCGAGTCTCTTTTATTTCTGTTTTGTATTAGAAGTGGCCGCTGTGCCCACTATCTCCCTGGCCACCGGTCGTGTAACATTCCTATGCAGTGAATGGTGAGATAAGTACATGGTTGTTTGCTGTAACGGGATGAGCCGTGTCTTCCACTCCCAGTCTGACCTACCCGCTAACACAGCATTGTTTGACAGGCCAGGAGATTTCTGGTCTGTCCTGCTCACCATGACCTAACACTTTGACAGGCCAGGAGACTCCTGATCTGTCACATCCATCTATCCTTGCTGCAAGCAATTGACAGGCTATGCAAACGGAACACTAAGCATAGGCCATGAACCCGCCCACAATCCTGTCCACATTCCTGCAGTTGAGTGAAGCCCAGAGTTAAATTTTTAAAAGAGACTTTAATACATGCAACAATTGCTGAGCCCCCAAAAAACAGGGAGCAATGCCTAGGTAAAGGGCACCTCACCGCCCTAGTGATTGCACTATAAAGAAACTTTATCATAATGGGCAAAGTGACAGAGTCTCTTCAAAGCCCACCCCAGTTATAGTCACCTCTGAAGACTCCCTTACCCCTCCTCCCCTCTGTTGCATCTGCCACAAAAACTACATCTTTGCCACCCTCGGGTTTACATTTATCTCTATCCTAGCCAACACATGCATATTCTCTCTTCAGCTCAGCTCTGTATTTTTTTACTCTACATGTGCAAATTATTTTAGTTTGATATTGCTTTACACTAATAGTCCTTTACAGAGATCGGTGAAAAAAGCATCCGTCTCCGATGCATGTTTTAGAGGCAGGTTACTGTCGATTATGGGCATTCCACTGGGTTTACAAGTATTTCTATGGGCTAAGATCTATTGTTTGTAATTTTACAGTCTCAAGCTTTTTGTACTTGCATGAATACACTTTTTAGTATTGTGCAGTGACTTGTTTTAGGAGTACTTACTTTCTTTTGGCAAACTATCCAGTGTTTCTGGGTATATGATGTGACCTCCCATGATGCTGTGCTCGGGGGGCATAGCAGCCATGTGCCAGGTCTGAACTCTAGTCATGATGGAGGGGCAACACAGTTAACCCCATGTTTACTCTGACACAGAGCTTTCACGGGGCATTTTGTGGCAGCTGTGATGGGGGAAGAAGTAGCAGGGAAACTATCGGGCGGATTTAAAAAGAGACTTCGTCACTTAGCCCATTTCAGCTCTTTAGCTACTTCAATAAAATCAACCCAATGGATTGTGAAACATTATTATGAAGCTTTTTCATGTCTTGTCTTCAATCCTTCCTGAAAAACAGCAGTGCAGTTCCTGCTTTGCGAGTGTGTCTAGGCAATTGTGTGCATACAGCCTGATAGCTGTATATCTGCACTGTGAGATCTCAGGCACTGCTACCTCTGACTGATAGTCTCAGGAGATCCGGCGTGAGATTTGGCAAGGTCACTACTCTGCCACTCACTGTTAATCTTGCTGCAGGCTCTGATATGGGGAAGCAAAGCCATGTCTTTACCAAGATGGCTGCCCCCATGCAGTGACAGTGCAGAACAAGGCAAGGTAAGTCAGTAATGGGGAAAAGATCAGCTGCAGGGTGACCACAAGCAATATTGATGCCTAGTTCTCTTCCCCCTGCCAGGCTTTTATTGGGCACCGTTTGCAAAATTCAGTTTCCCTTTAACCACATACAAATATAATACATTAGGTTTTGCAATAGTAGTCCTTACACCTTGTAAGCATGATACAGAAAATTATTAATTTTTGCCCATATAAAATAAAAACTGGGGTAACATACTGCAACTTCATTGGTGTCTCCGTGTTCGAAATACTCCTGCACGATTGGCGTCACAGACTTTTCAAATGCGTTTTCATCCAAGGGGAGCACAGTCGTCTCGTAAACACAGTTGTCCTATAAAAATTCACACGAGGGGAAACAAAAATGCATAATCAGCAAATGCGGCGGAGCAAACAAAGCAGGACCCACTGCCTTTTCTCTCAGACTGCTGAACTATTAAACATGAAATAATACGGAGCTCAATCCCTCCAGCACTTCCACTGGCACGGGGATCTGCAGTACACAACAAATGAGCAAAAGAAAAACAGCCGCACAAGCAGTCCTGGCTGGGAGATGTGCAGGGTAAACAGACACGGCCACGCTGAAATTAATGAGGTGTTGTCGGCTGTTTTCTTATCCAATATGTGCTTTAAAAATGGTACAGAGGGCTCGCTGACTGACCACTTCCCAAGTTTTTATGGCTAAACCGTACATTCAGAAAAATTAATATCTTCATATCTTATCCATTGCTTTTGAAACATTGTCTCTGCATTAGATTTCCTTTACATTTTTCTTGTTTTTTTCGTTACCAATGACATCCCAAATCACTGTAAACAGAACTTTTCTTGCAAAATCAAAGTAGAGAAACCGGATAGTTTCATTTCTGCTTTTTGATTGTTTCTTTCAACCGGCAGTAGAGAAGAGGTTTTCAGCCCACATTTCCTAGGGAACGGTTATTTAATAAAGGGGAACTACAATGATTTTGAGCAAATTTCAGAAACTTTTTAAAACATTTGAAGCTAAAGTGTGGAATTTTTACAAAAAACTACCCTTGCAATGGGAGCCTTCCCGACACTGCAAGCTTCAAATGTTCATTAATAGAAGAGGAAAGCACCAGAAGCCTGCAGTGCGAGTATGAGGCAAGAATTACACCTTGTAGTACGAGGGGATCCCCAGCGCAAAGATATATCGGTTTATAAAAAAAAAGCCTGGAGCTCAGCTTTAAACTTTTTTTCAATTTATAAATTGATGGGTCATATCTCTTTTTTTTCTTAGCAATTAATATGAAATCTTAAAGGAGAAGAACTGCTAGGAGAGTAAAATGTATTCTCCCAAAGAAGTGGCGTCACAAGGGGGGGGAAGGGGGTGCAGCCCGCACGACACCATTGGAGGGGGTGACACCAAAATGACTGGCAGTCATTTTGGTGTCACCCCCCTCTGAAAAGTCAGGCACTCGGTCATGGACCAAGCGCCCGACAGTTTCGGGAGAGAGGAGGGGACCCGGCGGCATACCTTATTCCGCCAGATGAACATCCCCCTCCTCTCTCTGCCTGCGTCTATCGCCAAGATGGCCGCCGGCAGGTATCAATAGGATGGCCGCGCATGCGCGATGATGTCACGGCGGGGTGTCACCCAGTATCTGCTCCAGGTGACACTCAGGCTCGGGACGCCCCTGCTCCCCAATAGTTTTAGCTGTAGATCGAGTACTAAGCAATCACAATGCGTTGATCACTAAGCTCACGGTCTTCTCCCTGCACAGAGTGGTGATTGTCAGTCATCATGGCTCCCCACAAGGCTTCCCCCTTACCCCCTCTGTTCCCCCGGTGCTCATTGGAAGGACAGACAGGAGAGGGGGCGGGAACAACTGGGGAGAAAGAAGTCACTTCTCTGAATTACTCAGATGTATAATTTGAACTGGACCTATTCAGCTCTGTGAACATCTAGTGCATCTTAGGCCAAAACATTTTTTTTTAGGGTTGTATGGTGTAGAAAAGTATTAGAAACCCGGTCCAGTTTTTATTGCCGCCAGTTTCCTCTCTGGACAGATTCACAGTCTCTATAGGCCTGAGTGGATTATTTATACGCTCAAGAACAGTCATGGGGAGTGGAATGTGTCCAAAGCTGGGTATACACGGTTCTATTTCTTTCGTTCAACCCACGGGCTGAATGAAAAATAAAAATATAACAGATTCCTCCATTAACACTTATGAGCATTAATGGACAAATCCCTGTAGTTTCCTTGGCGGCTACTGTCAGAATACTCAAGCAGAGCTAGCTGTTGATTTGCTGCTAGCGCCATTCGGCCGAGAATTTTCAGACCTGCTTCTTTGGTCAGCTGATTGATGGATGCTGGGCAGAAGGGTGCCGTCAGTGGCACCCATGCAGCAAATTTCAGCTGATTCATCGAGAACCAGCTGTAGTTCAAAGCGTGCATCCTACTTAAGAATGTACAGAATAAAGGATTTTAGAAAGTTGATATTAGCACAGGAGCTCCAGCAGGTTCTAGCAGTGCCATCTCAGGATGACTGCGTAGATAACTGGTGCCTACTAATCAAGGGAAAATCTAAGCGTAATACTTTTTCCGGGTTAAGTGTATTTTAAAATAAACACATGACAGGTGTGCATGGCACCAGAATGTATAGGTGCTATACACAGTGAATACATGCCTATTTCCACCTTTACTGAACCAGTTTACCAGCTTTATTTCTTCCACACAATTGAAGTTACCAGGACTTACCTGATCATCATAATTTGGATCTTTGATGTCAACTTCTTCTACATCATAAACTTGCCCTGGTGTCCCCCATACCCCTTTACCACCAGCTCCACAAAAAAAAAAAAAAAAAAAAAAACAGGATAAAGTTACAATAATTATTTAATTTATCCTTCTAAAAGCCAATTGTGCTGCCGTCATATCATTCTGCATCTTACGGCCTTCCGTCATATCATTCTGCATCATACGGGCTTATTTTATACCGCTAAAATGTATACCCTTCTAGCCAATCCTCCAGAGCAGGGTTGCAGCTAACAATTATTTTCATAATCGATTCATTAGCCGATTATTAACTTCGATTAATCGATTAGTTGTATTAAAAAAAAACTTTCTCTCTCCAAACCAGCTAATCGATAATCAGAATAGTTGCCAATTATTCTCATAATCGATTAGTTGCTGCAGCCCTACTCCAGAGGTTAAAACAAAAAATGAATTCTGCAAATACTTACGTGAATTCATGTTTACATGAGATTCTGGGTCAGAAAAAGGGTCTGTCTTTAGATTGCTACCTGTAGACGTTCACACTTCACCTTTTGACTGTCCTTTGTCCTCATAAGTTCTTGAAGACTCCAGTGGCAATCACTGAGAGATGGCAACAAAACCAGAGATGGCAACAAGATCAGCCGGCGGCGGGCCCAGGCAACAATGGCGGATCACCGGTCTAGGGATGCAGCTAACTTATTTTCATAATCGATTAGTTGCTTGATTATCTACACCGGTCTGCACTCGCGGAGGATCATGAGATGGCAAACAAGTAATTTTTTTTTTATGGTCGTGAATAAATGGGTGGGAGGGATGGTGTGGTGGGTTTTCCCCAGGATGGCCTTTAAAACATGGGAAGCAAGAGACTGCCTAAGACCCTGGCTGTTCTTACACAAAATGATGCTTCCCACAGCACTCAGCAAAACAAAAATTTACCCTCCCAGCAATACAACCCGAAGAGGTCAATGGACTCTGAATGCAGCCAGCAAGAGGGTCTCTATGGCTCTCAAATCAGGCTGAGCTGAGTGCACCAAAGGCACCTTGTCACAGTTTAAACAGCAACAATTATTTTCACAAGAGGTTGAATTGAGAGTTGAATCTCTGGTTGTCTTCTACAGATTACAGCGTCATGCACTTTGCTCTGTTTACTGCATTACAGTTGTGGTGCATAATTATTTCGATTTTGAGTAGTCGTGAAAATGCACCGATACTAAAAGCCGATACCGGTGCTTTAACTTCTTAAATTGAAGCAACTCGGCAGCGAGTACTGGTGAAAATGCCCAGTGTCAGTGCATCCTTAAAATAACTATATAAAATAAAAAATATTTGAATTTGATGAAGTTCTAATTTGGTACCATTAAAGTCCGGCATGGTGTCTTACATAGGTACAAAGTTAGTCAGCTCTTGTTCTGGTAGAATTATATAAAATCAGATTGGTATTGTAACCCACCAAAAACTTTGTAGGCATTCGATTTTTGACCAAGCAATGATCTCATCTGCTCACAGAGGTGCCAAAACATTACTTTCGGATCACTGCGCAGGAAGTAAATAAAGCCGGGTTATATAAAACGTCCGATATAAAACGAAGAGACGGTTGCTTGACAAACCTTTCTTTGGCAGCCCCCTCCCTTTGCCGGTCCGTGACTTGCGGTCCATAAGTTTGGCTTTTGGGCTGGTGGGTAGGACCCCTCGAGCGTTCTCCCCATTATCGCTGACCGAGTCGCCTCTCCCAGAGTCCCGCGAGGAATTTTTGCGCAGGCGTCTCTTGGCTTTGGCGTGAAGTTTGGCCTCGTTAATTGAAGAGACTGAACCGTTTCCATTCACTTCATTCCTGATTTGATCCGTTCCGGTGTTCTCTTCATCCCCATCAAACAGGGAATCGTTCAGGTTCTCGGCGTCTGCGGAAATGGCACAATGTTAGTGGAGCAATAGAACTTAAATGGGGTTTATAAAAAGAAGCATTGATTCACCGCCAGTGAATGTTTAGTGAATGTCACTGGTTTATAATAATGCCCTAAAGTGTATCTAAAGTCGAAACTATTTTATTTTTTGATAGAGGGGTTATAAACTCTGTCAAGCTTTTAGTACTGTCCCCCAAAAAAGGGACTGACCCCCTCTATGAGGCTAAGTGATCACTGCCACCAGAACCAAAAAATTGGAGTGGTCAATGGAGCAAGTATAGCGGGGGGGGATATCTTCCAATGGCGGTACCTGTTCCCAGTGACAACTGCCTGAGAGTAATTTCCTCACTTTGGAGAGATTTGATCTCACTTCCTGTTGTGGTCAGCAGGGCAGGAAGCAAAGGAAATCTTCCCATTGGGTTAGACAAGAAAAAAAACAAAAAACTACGCTCACCAAAACTAGTTAAAACAGTTTCGGGGTTTAACCTTAAATTTGAATTGCAGGCAGATATAGGATACATAAATGAATGCAGCTCTATATTCATAAATACATCCACAAGTGTATTTTATGAATTCAAGCAGTGTAAGTACCTGAATTTCACATGGTAGTAGCCCTTTGTAATCTCCTATAAGGCAGCTCCCTTACTAGGAGAGGGGCAGGACTGGGAGCCAATCAGGTGGGCTGCATGCAAACATGTGGACAAGGAGCATGCTGATAGGAGAAGCAAAGAAAACAGAAGGATGAACTCAACTGCCTCCTGTGCCTCCTTCGCTGTTCAATAAGAGAGACTTGGGGTGGAGAAATTATGGCACTGTAATTTTTCTACAATCTATAAATGTGGTGCCGTCCCCCTGGCTGTACTGTGTGGCACAGCTGACTCCTCCCCTGCACCACCGGTCCGGCCCCCTGTGACAGCTGACAACTGTCTCCTTCCCCACACCACTCTCCATCCTGATCTGTCACAGGAGGCCGAGCGGGGTAGTGCGGGAGAAGAGCTCGGCCTCCTGCGACACACTCATAGTGCTCTCCTCTGCGGCCCTTCTGAACGTTTCTCTCCTCCCCGATGGACGCTGCTCTGTATCAGAGGAGACATAGAGCAGTGCCCAGCAAGGGAGGAGAGAAACCAGCATCGCAATTTCATCCAAAAGATATAATTTTGCCCAAACTGCCATTTTCGTCCGATATGTTCCTGCGGCCGAACTTTTGAGTGCATCCCTAATTTGCGCAAATTTTGTGCTACATAAAAAGGTTGCACCTAGCGTTGTTTTATTCTACCTGTCAGAAACTATATAATTGTTTGGGGGGTTTTAAGCTGTTTTCTATCCAAAAATTCAGATTTTAACATGTGTGCAGAAGTAAAAAAATCTGCTCCGGGTGCAAAGCGGTTAACCTTTAAGAACAAAAATAAATATTGCATAAGAGAGTCAGCTTTATACAAAACTGAGGTTTCATTTTCTGATGATCGTCAGTGGATGGAATCGCCCTTTAATTTCACTTCCTTGTACATCCCGTGGTCAGCATTTCGCCATAACATTGAAGGTGTCACTCCCTCACTGCTGGGCTCTACAAGTATTTATCTATTCTACATAATGAGGAATTCCCCAGGAGAGGGTGACACCACCAACTGACCTTGTATTAGATTGCCAGAACTGTGAAAAATCAAGTGTGGGGTGTGTGGCAAGAGTAAGGAATGGTTATAACTCCGAATATATTTTTATGTCATCTGTGTCCTATTGGTTGTTTCCCTTCTCTTCCTGTCCTGTACACACAACAGGAAATGAGAGGAAATCCCATGTTAGACAGTTATCAGTGCAGCAAGCGTCCCCCATTGGAAGATTCCCCTCTAATTCATGAAGCTGACAGGTAGAGAAAATTATTAAGCAGAAGATCCTGATCTGTACGGAGCGCTCCGATGTTCTTAAGAGACAGAGATCGGTATCGGTCTATAACAGGGGTCGGCAACCTCGGCACTCCCAGCTGTGGTGAAACTTCAAACCCCACGTGCCTCCGGGAGTCATGCCTGTGGCTCAGTCTTGCAATGCCTCATGGGACTTGTAGTTCCACAACAGCTGGAGTGCCAAGGTTGCCTACCCCTGGTCTATAATATTGGGCACTCAAAAGTGCTGCAATCAATATCGGACATGTCTTCTCTCATTTTACTCCGCTTTGATGGGAGACACACGGTGATTACAATGCTATTGGGAGTGTTTATCTTTAGCGGTTTAACCCTCTCCTATTATCTGGGTGTATAAGAGAGTACAGGGTAGGGCCAGCTCTCTCGGTGGGTTTGAATGTTATAGATAATGCATTTAGAAGATGGAGTGTGTAACTATAAGGAGTCTTTTGAATGTTTGGAAAGGCCTTATCACTTTGTTGCAGTACATTTAATTAAATTTTTTAGAGTTGAACTTTGCTGCTGTGGTCTGGACTGGTATCTATGGAAGGTGGGGTGGTCGCTTAGATTGGGTGGTGTCATGTGGCCTTCTCTCCCCTCCGCCATAGACGCACACTGTAGGCTGATCTTCTGACCCAACGATCAAGCCCAGAGTGGTTGTAAGCACATGATGAGATATGCATTTCACATCCATATATTTATTCTATATTACGATTATGTAGATTTACTGCATTGATTTTATTGTTTGAAGTTTATACAACGCCTCCCCTGAGGAAGCCCCCCGGCAAGGGGTGAAACGTGTAGAAGACAAAGCCACACCTTTGGATTTCATATTCTAATGTAAACTAACACTCAACTTGAAGAAGGATGTAACCTGCTGGGACTAGACATTTATATATTTGTCTATACATAATGTTTCAAGATATTACTATCTGTGGTTTTTGTCTCCGAGGCAATTGTTATACAACCTGCGCTTGATTTTTTTAATGTGGTTTTAACATTTGGTATCCAGGATTATTTAAGTATGCGTTTTATTAGTATATTTCAATATATGTAATTGATTTTTATGAACACCTGTAAAGCCCCTTCACTTGTAGTTTTTTTATGTATTTTTGGGGTTGTGGTGTGGGTGGTACAGTGGAACTTTCTAATATTCAGGGCTAGTTCACACCAGCCCTAGTGCGTTCCTGCCCGATTTGGTGCCGGAACGCACTGGATTGCATTCCGGCCTGCTCACTTTGTTTTGGGGAGGGATGGGGCATGGCGGTGCAATGAAGTCAATGGTACAGCAGCCACGCCCTCCGGCCGCAGTGCGATCTCCCGCACCGGAACATGTGGCAGTCCAGTACGGTCAGAAAAAAAATAGTACATGCAGCATTTTTTCTAATCGCACCGGACAAAACGCACGCGCTGATGTGCCACATGCTCCAGTGCAGGCGATCACACTGCGGCCGGAGGGCAAGGCTGCTGTACCATTGACTTCAATGCACTGCCATGCCCCCTCCTGCCCCAAAACAAAGTGAGCCGGCTGGGATGCGATCCAGTGCGTTCCAGCACCAAACCGGGCCTGAAATGCACTGGGGCTGGTGTGAACTAACCCTCCCACATCAAAAAAGAGGACAAAAAGCCTAAAAAAATAAAGTAAAATAAAATAGAAAACCCAGCAAAACAGCTGGCTGTAGGGCGTCTGTAAACATTCAACGAAAGTTCCTTATCTCGAAAAGAACAAAATACCGATATGATTCGGCACTCACACTCTGTTCTGCTAATACTGATAAACACTAATAAAAAGGAGCAAATCATTTTCACATCTATAACAAAGCACACAAAAACAAATAAAAGGGTGTTTTGTTATAATAAAATAAATGTCATTTCATTTGGCAATCTCTTACCTAGTAGATTAGCATTTATTTCACTTGGTCGTTCTACTTCCATGGTATTGGTAATTCTAACCTGATGCAGTAACCTGCAAAAATACACATACATATATATTAAAATATCAGACAAAAAAAAAAAAAAGGTAAAACAAAACAAAAACGAATGACACAAATATGTTATCAAGTTTCATTTGCAAGCAGCACACAGATCACACAGGGGAGGAAAACAGACACACAGCCACGAGTACCTCAGCACCGACCAGACTGAGCTCAGTCAACAGCTTGTAAAGCAAGTCCCTTATGGCAGTGCCAGGAAAGGTCCCTCGTTCTGCTGCTGGGATTAGGATCCCAGACTTGTGGGAGATATACAGCCTATACTGTCAGCAGGGATTTAGGACACGGCCCTTGCACAGTAATGAGGAGCATTGTGCTAAGATTGGAAACAATTACAGGACTGCGCTCAGCTGCATCTCCCAACAATAGAAGAGTAACGACTGCAAAACAGGCTGCAAAATTTTAGCCACGCACGGAGTCATCGGGAATGAGCAGACTGAACAAACAGCCCCTGGGACTGAAACCTCCGGACCGAGCAACAGATCTCACTAAGGGAATATCTGAATTTTGTAGGGACCCTTCACAACAGTGCATTTTGGTAAATACACAGAACGGCGCGTTGCAATGCCATTGCAGTATCTGACATTAAGGGGTGTTGTGTGCAATGACTAGGTGCCTTAGGGTGCCATTCATTTTGAATGTCACACCCCAACACACCTAGGCAGGGCACTGCGATGCATTTGCAATAGCAATACATGTTAACAAGTATATACCGCAGGTTAAGCATGCTTGTGGTTTGCACTTCTGCCTTGCAGCACTGGGGGTCCCCGGTTCAAATTCAGGCCAGGACACCATCTGCATGGATTTTGCATGTTCTGTGCTTGTGTGGGTTTCCTCCCACACGCCAAAGACATGCTGGTAAGTTAACTGGCTCCTGTCTAAATTGGCCCTGTATGCATGTGAGATAAGGACCTTAGATTGCTCCTCAAGCACTTCTGACTTGCTCCTGAAAGGCTTTTGATTAGCTTCAGGCAGCTTTTTGGTTGTTTTGAGATGCCTTTGAGTTGCTATTACATTGCCACCAGCTAGTATAAGAAAGTAAAGCAAATCAGAAGCAAACGTCCATGTACAAAAGCCCTGAGGCGTTTGGCAGATCTGAAAGTGATCCTGAGCTGTGCCATTCTTGAAGCTGTAGCAAAAGCCATGTGTCCAAACTAACAATAGTGCCAGCACAGACTGCCCGTGGTTCCTGCATATGCCTTTCTTATTCCACAACTCAATCTTACTGTGCCTGGGGATGCCCTGGAACATGTTGTACAGAGAGCCTTAAGACTTCGTAAAGCAGCGGCTGTCTGGCATTCAGCAGGCAAGACTGATGCCTCTTTAATGGCTTTTTTGGGATCCTGAGGGGATTTTTCATTAAACTACTGCGCAGTAACCATGTGCCAAGTGTTTGGCATGCGGTTCTGGCACAGTCCTATTCACCTCTATGGTCACATTTGGCAGGATGCAATGTATACAGCACTGTATACCAGGGGTAGGCAAACTCTGGCCATCTAGTTGGCCAACTGCAAATCCCATGAGGCATTGCAAGACTGACAGCCACAGGCATGACTTCCAGAGGCATGCTGGGATTTGAGGTATCACCACAGCTGGAGGGCCGGAGTTTGCCTACCCCTGCTGTATACTAACACTGCTGAGGAGCGGCAAAACCACAAACCAACCGCCTGATTTTCCAACACCTCAGCCGCCCATCTAAACGAGTCCTCCCACCACCAAGTGCCTGTAGTTCAGTTCAGTTTTTGGCTAGGTCGCGTTTGCTGCACTGCTGGGGTGCATAACTAAAGTGTAACAAAGAAGCTGCAAAATGGTACTTTTTTTCTGGGAAAATGCTGCTTTTAGGTTCCCTTCAGTGCTGGCCCCATGTCTACAGGCCTAAGAACATGTCCATGTGATCTTTGCTGAGGCTGAATTCAGACCAACAGACCCACTACTTTAGCAGGGATCATGTGATCAAATGCCTAGACCTTTAGAGACATGTGACCAACAATAAAGCAAGGTCATTTCCTCAAGCAAAGGTCGGTATACCAGCACTTTTATCATTTTACCATTTAAACATTCTTACGCGCACCAAAGCTTTCACTTTCCCGATGCAGTATAGGGATTGTCTGATGAGCTGGCACGTGCAACAGCGGGGTGTTTTCCTTTCAGACACCCATTTGCGACGTACAAAGAATGAAGAAGTATAAAAAGTACCAGGGAAAAAATATGACATTTCAGAATGAAAGCAGAATCCTGTCACTCCACATCACATGAATGACGTGCATCAGACTGATCTGGGCATATAAGCTGACCCTGACATTCTTCAACATATGCCTCCGATTTACTGGTTATCAAGGTACTCAGAATTACTAATTGTCGTTTTGTTTTGTTTTTTTTACACAGATTACACCAGGAAACGCATTCAGGGGAATTTATGACTACTGGAGCAGTTGCTAGAGGCAACCAATCAGTTTCGATCTTTCAGTTTCAATGCTTAAAGGGTTATTAAACCCTCAGCGAGTTTTGCATTATATCTACTGTTGGCAAGCAGTAGATAAATGCAAAAACATTAAAACAAAAAAAAAACTTTAAAAAAAGGGGTTTAAACTTACCTTTGTCTTCGCCGCACGCTCCCGTCCGAACATCTGAAGGATCTTGGGGCGGGCGCATGCACAGTTTAGATGTTCGGCCGGGAGACGAGGAGAGACACAAGGTAAGTCTATGGAGCATGCGTGCACCCGCACAGACAATGTGGGACATCAGAGGAGAGGAGGACACTGGAGTCAGCGCTGGATCGGAGACGCGCACCAGCGCTGGAGGGACATCTGAAAAGGACAGTAAAGAAGAAGATGGTTGAATCAAGAGGCATCATGATAAGTCCTTACAGCAGGATTGGGAAGGGGAAAAAAATGCTGACTTTAATGTCACTTTAACAAGCTGAAGACAGAAGCCAATTAGATACTCTGCACAGCTGCTCCAGATTCTGTCTATTCCAGTTTTAGTAAATTGCGCCCCTTAATTGTGTCTAAAAACATTTAAGTACTCTCATACGTCAAGCATGTGTCAGGACGTGTTCTCACTGGATGAGGTACAATGCATTGTGCCACACCTTCAGATGCAGAGTATGGCATAGACAAGACAAAACTACCTTATTTCTTATATAAACATATTCACACCAATTGTATTGTGACACAGTCCTGTATTTTGCGGACTTATATCTTTTAAAATATATGCAATACATATAAAACACACCTCATACATACATACATACATACATACACACACATACATATATACACACACACAATAAAAACTAACATTTTAAAAATGTGTCCAACCAAATCTTTATCTTTGTTTTGGATACAGTAGGAAAATATTAGAAGCCTCGTTAGGTTTCTACCGCTCTAGGGTTTATTTACAAAGATTTCTCTTCACTTCCTGTCGACAACATTCCTGCGGGAGACTCTCCAAAAGTAATACAAACAATAAAAATACATTTTATTTTTGGCAGCGCAGGTGAAGGATAGACCCCAGTCAGATCTGTACTTCTGTTGAAGATTTTCCCTCATGTCCTGCCTGGTAAAGCTATAGTCATCAGGACAGAAAGCAAAGGGAAAATCTAACAGAGAACCGGGCAGGGGCTCTGATCCTTCCCCACTATCCAAGGAAAAAAGAAGCACACTCTACACGCACACTCTACACGCACACTCTACACGCACACTCTACACGCACACTCTACACGCACACTCTACACATTTCAGGCTGGAGGACATTTTTCTGTTTATGACAAACCAGGCAGAGGCAGTATATTGCTGTTTTCCAGGAGGCGTTCCTGCAAACGTGCCATAAACCTAACCCGAATATCCGTAAATGAGTAATAAGAATAAAGTGCAGAACAATTTTTGATCCCGTGTTTTCTTCTGAAGAAAAAACAACATTGCCAATCTTCAATCACCCTCGCCACGCTCCAGCACTGCTCCTGACTTCCTCCTCGATTCAGTGCTGGCGGTCCCCATTAGGGCAGGTCAATACTCTGTCATTCTGCCCATTACCTCTGAGCCCAGCCTGTCTTTTACAAAATCCCCCTCTCCCATTTACCCCACCCCCAAAGGGTGCCCTAGGGGGCACATCATGATGCAGTTTGGGCTCACAGTACTGTAGGACTGAGGAAAACTCAGGGGTCATTACATTAGCACCCCTCAGTCTTGGAGGAATTTGGGGGGGTTTGAGTGAGTACATATCTGAAGTCATGCTTTTAAGTGGAGAGCATTTTTTGTTTACTTTGATGCCCTCACCATATCCCAAATGGTCATTCTGTTATGCCCCCCTTCCCCAAACCTTACTCCCTGCTTGCATATATTACCTTGATGAGCACCTATATTCTCAACAGCGGCATGCAAGATGGATTTATAGCATTGGACCATCTACCTACAGTATACATGGCAGTGGAAATCATGAACATTCAAACCCACACACAGCCAGAGCAGAACGTCAGCGGACCTCAGTTTAGTTGGAAGAACGGAGGTTTCTTCAGGACATGTTAATGGAAAAAACGCACATCAGCCAAAACTGTAACCGCCAGCTGTCAAAGTCTGCAGGTGACTGGAGGTGTGATCGTGGACCGTCACACCTGTGTTGGGGCAGCCCCAGGCTATCCTTGTCCTATAATGCTAAAATTCTGGATTTGCATTTTGCCACCGGAATGTAAATATATTATTTGCATGGCTCCTCCCACAGACCATAAAAGGAAGCTGTTGGGACAAATGACAACAATGGCAGTGCTGTTAAGAGCAGTCATGACGGGGTGATGCCTGTAGAGGGCACTGTGCTGAATCCAAATCAACAATTCGTTACATTTGTTGCAGGGCTGGAAACAATTTCGATACTTTCTGTTTAGATTAGAGGAGGGTCTGGAAACATTTAGAGGTAAACCAGTGTAGAGTCATTGTAACATGTTCTTCTGTAATGCAGAGCTAAGCCCAGAGCAGCGTTCACAGCCCCCGTTCATGCGTGTCACCTGAATTAGGAATCGCTGAATGTACAGATAGTGAATGAAGACCAACTTCCATCTACTGCAATATAAGTCCCGAGGACCATTCACAGACTACAAAACATGACCAGGAGGGAGTCCTCTGCCCATCTGAAAAGCCATTGCTGGAGAACTGGTCCACTCACTGTTGCAGAACTACAAACCTCAGCCCTGCACCTGTTGGGGAACTACAAACCTTGGCCCTGCGGCTGCTGCGGAGCTACAAACCTTGGCCATCCAGCTGCCACAGAACTACAAATCTTAGCCTTCCATCTGCTGCAGAACTAGAAACCTTGGGCCTCCGGCTGCGGCACAACTACAAACCTTGGACCTCCGGCTGCGGCACAACTACAAACCTTGGCGCTCCAGCTATTGTGGTACTACAAAACTTGGCCCTCTGGCTGTTGCAGAACTACAAACCCTGGCCCTCCAGCTATTGTGGTACTACAAACCTTGGCCCACCGGCTGTTGCCAAACTCCAAATCTTGGCCCTCCAGCTGTTGTAAAGCTAGTCCCATAAGATATCGCATGGTTCTAACAGCCATAGGCATGACTTTCAGAAGCAGATGCATGGTTGGATTTGTAGTTTTACCACAGCTGGAGGGCTGAAGTTTGGCTAACCTTGTCCTAGAGGGG
>NW_017306853.1:561950-563685 GCF_000935625.1 Nanorana parkeri | reverse complement strand
GTAATACAATTCATCACAAGCCCTAACTTGAACAGCTTTCTTCCTACATCAGCTCCCTTCTAATCATGCAACAGACCTTTAAAAATGAGTCACAAGATGAAAAGGTCGTCAACGATGAGGAAAAAGGGTCAAAAGACGCCCTGAAACAAGTTTATTTAGCGCCCCCAGACAGTTCTTGCTCCCCCGAGTTGGACCTATTCCAATACTTTCTCCTCTGTGCGGTTATGTCGTTCCTCCTCTTGCAACGCGAAAAACTGACGTTTCTTAATAATACAAAAAAAAAAAGACAAACAAGATTCACTATCAGCGCCAACACAACAACGCACGAACCGTCGCTGGGAGCTGGCGGCCGACTCCCAGATGACTCATAAGAGTGAAGAAATACTTCAAAAAGCTTGAATTCTGGGAAAGTTATTATTTGGGGGCAAACAATAAAATAACTGCCCCAAAATAAATTATTTATTATTCAACTTTCTACTTATATTAGATGATGCACTAAAAACATTTATAGGTAGAAAAGTGCAACTTCACTGGGAATATATTCTCTAAAATATGCAGTTAACCCCCCCCCCCCCCCCACCCCCAGACCATATGGAACAAGTACACAGTATGAACTCCCAATATATGGAAAATACATAACATACAATCACACTGAACATGATGCAAGGTGCCCAGCTATATGACATTATATCTCATTGCATACAAAGTACATAAAGAACAATTCACAGACACTACCCTGTAAGCCCTTCGTTCTAAATACATTCATATACTGCAGATTATGGACACACCCACAATCTATAGAAAGGATATACCTACATAAAAGACACACCCACTTCAATAAATGTAACATTGTATATTGCCTGAAATAAATGCATATAAAAGTAACAATGTACACAACAGCCTTGAACCCCTAAATAAAAGTAACATTGTATGTGACAGCCACGAACCCCTAAATAAAAAGTAACATTGTATACGACAGCCATGAACCCCTAAATAAAAAGTAACATTGTATATGACAGCCATGAACCCCTAAATAAAAAGTAACATTGTATATGACAGCCATGAACCCCTAAATGCATGGAGATGACATTCTAGCACACCCACAGTCTATAGAGATAACGTATTGTACATTGCAGTCATGCCTCCTCAATGTATGGAAAGACAACAGCAAATATGGAAAGATAACAGACGTGTAGAACACATTGTACAATGCAGACACACTCCTCCTTCACACTCCCTCGTACATAACAAACATGCCAACTCAGCCTATGGAAAAGTACTATACATTGCACACACATTCATCAATGTATGTAAACAAGTCATTACAGATAACACAGACACTCCCTCTCAATGTACAGACGGAAAACTCTTCCACTCAGTCTATTAAAATACATGCCATATAGACACGTACCCCTCAGAGTATGGGAGGGTACAGGTCATAAAAGACACGTATAGAGAGCATGTACCAAACACAAACCCGCCCACTCAGCCTACAGAAAAACACGCTATATGTTACACAGACACCGCTCCGTCCATGCATAGCAAGAACATGGTGCACTGCTCACAACAGACACGCCCCCCTTCTATAGATAACAGGCCACACCCCACATCATACTGTACATAACAAACATCTCACATTACACAGACACGCCACCCCCTTCCTCCATACATTACACAGACACGCCACCCCCTTCCTCCATACATTACACAGACACGCCACCCCCCCCCCCCCAAC
>NW_017306853.1:550301-561685 GCF_000935625.1 Nanorana parkeri | reverse complement strand
CCCCCTTCCTCCATACATTACACAGACACGCCCCCTTCCTCCATACATTACACAGACACGCCCCCTTCCTCCATACATTACACAGACACGCCCCCTTCCTCCATACATTACACAGACACGCCCCCTTCCTCCATACATTACACAGACACGCCCCCTTCCTCCATACATTACACAGACCCGCCCCCTTCCTCCATACATTACACAGACACGCCCCCTTCCTCCATACATTACACAGACACGCCCCCTTCCTCCATACATTACATTGATACACTCCCTTCCTCAATATATGGAAAAAAAACACTGTACAGTTCATTACAGACACGCCCACTTCCGCCATACATTACAAAGACACGCCCCCTTCCTCTATACATCACAGACACGCCCCCTTCCTCAGCGTGTAGAAAGAACATACTGTACAGTTCATAACAGACACGCCCCTTAATATATACATCACAGACACGCCCCCTTACTCAGCATATGGAAATAAAAATCTACAATTCATAACAGACACGCCCCTTCCTCCATACATTACACAGACACGCCCCCTTCCTCAGCGTGTGGAAATAACATACTCTACAGTTCATAACAGACATGCCCCCCTTTCTCCATACATTACAGACACGCCCCCTTCCTTAGCGTATGGAAAAATACTCTACAGTTCATAACAGACACGCCCCCTTCCTCCATACAGTACAGTCACGCCCCCTTCCTCAGCGTATAAAGAACATACTGCACAGTTCATAACAGACACACCCCCTTCCGCCATACAGTGCACAGACACGCCCCCTTCCTCAGCGTATAAAGAACATACTGGACAGTTCATAACAGACACGCCCCCTTCCGCCATACTGTGCACAAACACGCCCCCTTCCTCAGCGTATAAAGAACATACTGGACAGTTCATAACAGACATGGCAATTATCACTCTCATTATATGTAATGAACACACAATGAATAAAAGGACAAGGCCCCCAATGCATGGGGTGTGTACATTATAGATACAAGGGGACGGGTTCCCTCCATCTCCATATAACAATCACACCCCCTCGGTCTATGACGATGCAATATTATTGGCTGCTACAGGCAACAAGAATTCTCCTCGTCAGCACACTTTGTGTACATAACAGACACGCCCCCTCCCCCGCATATGGAGGAAAAAGACAGATGACCCCCAGTGAGTGCAACACCCCAAATCCTGCACCCAGCACTCTGTGTATACCCGGAGTGCAGGCCGTGTGTCATATTCGTGTGTGCCCGACAACAACTCGAAGATCACATGACATGGAGTCACTATCCAGTTATTGCAGAACTACAAGTCCAAGCATGCCCTGGCATCCAGTTATTGCAGAACTACAAGTCCCAGCAGCCATGAGATAACTACCAGCGTGCCCTAGAATCCAGTTATTGGAGAACTACAAGTCCCAGCGTGTCCTGGCACCCAGTTATTGCAGAACTACAAGTCCCAGCATGTTCTGATAACCACTAATTATAGAACTACAAGTCCCAGCATCCAGATATTATAGAACTACAAGTACCAGCATCCAGATATTATAGAACTACAAGTCCCAGCATGCCCTGGAATCCAGTTATTGCAGAACTACAAGTCCCAGCATGTTCTGATAACCAGTAATTATAGAACTACAAGTCCCAGCATTCAGATATTATAGAACTACAAGTCCCAGCATCCAGATATTATAGAACTACAAGTCCCAGCATGTTCTGATACCCAGTTATTGCAGAACTACAAGTCCTAGTGTGCCCTGGAATCCAGTTATTGCAGAACTACAAGTCCCAGCATGCAGTTATTTTAGCACTACAAGTCCCAGCATGCCCTGGTAACTAGTTATAAGAGAACTACAAGTCCCAGGACACCCACCCTGGCAGAAGTACAAACTCCAGCATGTGATATGGTAGAACTGCACGCCTCAGCAAGCCCAGCACCTAGTACTACAAATCCCAGCATCTACCCGTCAAAGGATAACAAGTCCCAGCATGCCCTTGTGCCTAACATTAGAGGGACCAACTGCAGCACCTAGCTTCAAGCTCAACCATTTCAGGGCACTCAAACATAGAACTACAAGTCCCAGCATGCCCTGTATGGTAGAACTACATTCCTGGCACAAGTTGCATGTCTGGCAAGTGGAACTACAGATTCCAGCATTGTAGGTTGTCAGGGTACACGGGGGGCAGCCTGTTACCATAGAGACCCAGTATGTCCTGCAGAACTACAATGCCAAGCATTACCTGTCACTCAATGAGGTAAACCTACAGCCCTCTGCAAGGGACAACTGAGGTCCCAGTGCGCCCCAAAGGTGGCTGTTGCACTTCAAGTCCCAGCATGCCCAGCCAGGTAGTTATTATTTAAACTTCGTGTCAAGTCTATGAGCGGCCAGGGCATGCTGGGACTTCTAGTACCACAGGAAATACTGCAAGCAACGTGCCCGCACTCGCTTATAGGACCACCTTATACCTTGCAAGAGGATCTGCAGTAGCGGTGCCCCCAAAATACCAGCTACCCTCCCCCTTTCCCCTCCTCATACACGCTCACCTCACTACGCAGCGCTCTGCCCGGACTCTGTTTTTATTTTGATCTCCCTCGCAGTCCTCCCTCATAACACCCATTAACGGGTGTTTGCATTGCACCGGTCTTTTCTGCCCGTACGCGCCCGCGAGCAGAAAAAAAAATGCCGTCTGGAGACGGCAACCCGCAAATGTGAGTCCACCGTCCGTCCGTTTTTTTACAACGGGCAGACGGCAACTGGTTAATATTGAGTGAAAAGCTAAATTTTTTACCCAAATCCAAGCTAAAAAGTATTATTACGCTTTGGTTGGAGTGTGGAAGGGTTACTTGCATCACTTGAGCGCTAGAAACAAGCTTGCTGGTTCTGGTCAGGCATCTGTCAAATGCCTAGGCCTTGCCGTGTACCCGGAAGTATAGGCCGAAACCTGCGCCAAAGTGCGACGTCAAAGAGCCCATTCATTGTTTGCACTCCCACCACTTAAAAATGGCCAACGCATTTTGATTTCCGCTAAATACCTTTTTAGAATTTCAATCACAAAGATTTTTTTTTACGCAGATTTCTTAGGCCTGGGGAAGGCAAACTCCAGCTGTGGTGTAACTACAAGTCCAACGAGGCACTGCAGGACTCTGACAGCCTCAGGCATGACTCACAGAAGCAGATGCATGATGGGTTTTTGAGTTTCACCACAGCTGGAGGGCCGGAGTTTGCCTTAGGCCCTAGTTATCTTCATGTTCCATTCCTCTAAGTCCCCTGATGAAGGGAGAGATTTGTAGCTCCTGAAATGCGTTTATATGTTTTTACATGATGGCCTCCCCGTTCTATGTGGCGTCGCGTTACACCAGCGTAGGCGCGAGCGGCTTAACTGACGTGGGCGTGGCGTAAGCGGCGGGCGTAAGCAGCGGGCGTAAGCAGCGTGCGTGCAGCGGCGAGCGGGAAATTTGAATTTTAGCCGACGAATCGACGATGGAAAACGTTGGCAACGTTTTCCATCGTCGATTTTAATCGACTTAATCGAATAATTGTTGCAGCTCTAAATCATTTAAAGGGTAAGTGCACTGTAAAACAAAGTGCACTCATCCCTTTGGCCCCAACTGATCTCATCCTCCCCCTGCAGAGGTGAACGCTTACCAAGTGCCAATGGGCCCGTCCTCTATTTGTTTACATCAGGGGTAGGTAACTTCGGCCCTCCAGTGGTGGTGAAACTACAAGTCCCATGAGGCATTGCAAGACTCCACAGGAACGACTTCTGGAGGCAGAGGAATTATGGGATTTGTAGTTACACCATTGCTGGAGTCAGGGCCGTCCTTGCCTTTTTTGCCTCCTGAGGAAGCCAGGAGAAGGTAGCCGGGCTACCTTAGATCCTGCAGCAGAAGTCTTCCTCTCCTGGTCCTACCTGTGCGGTGCATCCCCATAGTCTTCCATGAGGCCGTCTCCTGCCTGGAGACAAATGTAGATGGGCCCCATAGATGTCTATGTGGATGTACTGCGCAGGCACGGCCAGGGGAGGGAGAGGTCCGCCGGAGGATGTAGACCAGGGGTAGGCGACCTCAGCATTCCAGCTGTGATGACACTACAAATCCCAGAATCCAGTGAGAGGACTGGCCCCAATAATGCCGCACCACACCCTTATATAGGAAACGATTTGGAAGAAAATATAGGAGGGCTTTTAAGGTGCAAAAATGGATATCACAGACATTTAGGATAAGAATTATTATACAGGATTTATATAGCGCCAACAGTTTGTGCAGCGCTTTACAATATAAGGAAGACATTGCAATCACAATACAATTCAAGACAAGATGGTAAGGAGGGCCCTGCCCCTGAGGGCTTACAATCTAAGAGGGAGAGGCCAGTGATACATGAGGAGGGAGCTGTGTGGAGATGATTTGTCTGATAATGTGATGGTTGAGGTGGGATCGGCTTCCCTGAAGAGATGAGTCTTAAGGGATCGCCTAAAGGCAGTCAGAGTGGGAGATAGACGGACAGGTTGGGGTAGAGAGTTCCAGAGGATGGGAGAGACTCTAGAGAAGTCCTGGAGGCGAGCATGGGAGGAGTTGACTGGAAAGCAGGAGGTCTTGGCAGGAGCGGAGGGGGCGGTTAGGGTGATATTTTGAGATATATCGGGGGCAGAGTTGTAAAAATGATCTCCATTTTATTGTACAATTCCAAAAGGGGGCAAGGTGCAAACCTGGGAACTATAGGCCGGTCAGTCTAACATCGGTAGTTTGTAAAATGCTAGAGGGCATAATAAAGGATTATCTGGTAGAATTTGTTCAGGAAAACGGGATAGTTAATGACAATCAGCATGGGTTCAGGAAAGACCGTTCCTGCCTAACTAACCTGCTAACTTTTTATGAGGGGGTGAGTAGAGATATGGACGGAGGTAAGCCGGTGGATGTGGTATATCTGGATTTCTCAAAGGCTTTTGATACGGTACCACACAAACGCTTGCTACACAAGCTGAGGGCTATGGGCATAGATGAGGTGGTGTGTACTTATACAGGGGTACAGGTAATATACAGGGGTACAGGTAATATACAGGGGTACAGGTAATATACAGGGGTACAGGTAATATACAGGGATACAGGTACTCCTAGAATGAGATCCTAATAGGTTGGACTTGATGGACTAATGTCTTTATTCAACCTCAAATACTATGTAACAATAGAATTACCTGAAAAAAGCATAAACATAGCAGTCTCATATTGTCCCAACACGGACCCCCCCAGAAAGGTAGAAACACCCGATACCCAATTACATTATCAAATATTTGCTTACTATGGTCAGTACATGTAATCTATTATAAATGGCATAGCTTTGGGCTGTCCATGAGGTTCCGGACGTGTTTCGCCCTTGTGGGCTTCCTCGGGGTGGATGAGTTGACAAACTGGAGACTCTGTTACAAAGCCTCGGGTGTTGGAGGTTAGGTACGCAGAGAGGGAGCAGCAACGCACACACCGTGACCCTAATGTGGTGGAAGGACCACAGGAGGGAAAGGAGATAATACAGTAATACCTTGGTTTACAAGTAACTTGGTTTGAGAGCGTTTTGCAAGACAAGCAAACATTTCTGAAAAATGTTTGCCTTCATATACAAGCAATGTCGTGAATGAAGAGCAAAATTTTGTAGAAAAGCGCCACCCGAATAACGCTGTAGCAGTGCGAGCGATGAGTCTGTCTAGCGACAACACAATGTCACATTGAATAGATTCCTTGTTAAGGTTTCACGAAATGAAAAAGATTCCAGAGAGTCAAGAGATAGCAGTGATTCCATTAGTGACAGTGAAAGTCGTCCTACACAATAATCCTCCTCTCTCTCGTCCCCCTCACACCAGCCACAAAAGTACTGGTAATTGGTTTATTTTCTTTATATTTTTTACAGTATTATATTACAGTACAGTATTGTAATCATTTTATATGAATCTTTTTGGGTTGTGGAACGAATCATCTGCATTTCCATTATTTCCAATGGGGAAATTCGCTTTGATATACAAGCGCTTTGGATTACAAGCATGCTTCAGGAACGAATTATGCTCATAAACCAAGGTATTACTGTACTTCCAACTCCACTGAAGTGATTAAACACTGTATCCGAATCCGTCACAAACACCTCTCCATGCATGCAGCCCCAAGGACATAAGGATCGGTAGAAACTAGGGATGCACAGATACTTTTCGAGTACCAGTGCAGATACTTGGTATTTTGATGAGAACTCCCGGGGTTGCAGCGGTTTCAGCTCGAACCGGGCTCTGGCACTCCACCACTGTCCTGAAATCATTCGTCTGTATTGTTTTAGAAAAACTCTTGACTATGCTAATGTGGAAGAATCTGAAATGCAATTGTATGCTATACTGATTGTGCATCATGTGCTATTTTATTGTTTTATTCTACTTTGGAAAATTAATAAAATACTTTGAAAGTTAAAACCGAGATGTACAAATCCCAGGAGCTCCGTGTGCTCCTTACAAATGACAGCTGCCTCCTAATTTTTGAATTTTTCTCTAGTGTAGTCTTGGAGCTCAAAAGTATCGGTACATGTACTCGTACTTGTACCGAGTACTGTACTTGGTATCTGTGCAAACCTAGTAGAAACTACTGGCACTCCAAAAATTTCTTGCGTCAAATCTTTATTGGCATAATCAAGGTGGTCTTGCAGTGTATGGCAACATTTCGGAAACCCTCTCTGGTTCCTTCCTCAGGCAAGCAAAGTGGCTGCACACATTCCTTTAATATTGTTCATTCTTTGTACAGTCTCCTAACAACTAATGTGAGGACCTGTCTCACCAGTCCCCCAACCCACTTACTGTATGCTCCACATTCACCACAATGGCCCGCAGATCCATTTATAGCCTTGTACAATACCTGGTGCTTCTGTGTACGGGGGAGCATGTGGCCTTCTCTCAGTATGCAAAGCTTAGGCCCCGGGTAGCCAATTGCATGGCCCCTGTGTAAGTTCTGACATGAATCTAACACAGGGTTAGGACTCTTGGCTCCAACAATGCGTTGGTGGGTCTAAAGACCCTGTGACTTTGTCCTGAATGGTCTTCTTGCCACCCGTATAAAAGTGCCTGTACAGAAGATTGTCTCCCCCTGCACATGACAATCCATTCAAGAGAAATCCTCGACTGAAGTTCCTTCTGAAATTGACACTTCTGGAAGTATTGATCTCATGTGTTACCAGCCATGTGCTATGGTTCCTCCTGATCTCTAAGGCTGGGTTCACACCGATCGAAGCGCTGTAAAACGCTCAAACAGTGAAATCCCATACTTCCCTATGGGCATGGTTCCCACCTGGGCGTATTTCAACGCTGAAAAACGCCCTAACAAGTACAGGAGCTTCTTTGGGGCGTTTTTCCCGCGCGTTTCCATTGGTATTCCCGAGTGTGGCTCGGGGTTAACAAAGTGGTAACCTAGTCTACCTCTGCCCCCTGGCCGCTGGATGCAGGGAGGCGAGCCCCATAGACCTCTATGAGGCTCAGCACAGAATGTAAACAATCCCCAGAAGTCACGGATCTTGGTAAGTATGTATCTGTGAAGGGGCAGGGTGAGAACTGTTAGGTCAGGGGCAAAAAAAATAAGTGTACATTATCTGTACTTTAAGTATTCACAATCTTCTATACACTTCTGGCACAGAGTTGGATTACAATAGTTGCTGCTGTATCTGAATAAAGATTATACAGTCATATTGTAGTGTACACGGGCTTCCCGGGATCAGTTGAGGTCAGTTTGTGCTTTGTTTTTATTCCTCCATATAGGTTGGTGTGCATGTATGGTATAGACATACAAATAAAACTGTCTGCTGATGGAGGGACATGATTGGATACTCAAGACAAGCAATCTGTTGGTCATATACGTTTTTGTGAATGGATAGGGGAGGGGGAACCAGAAGCTGGAGGTCAGTGCTGTGTTATCAGAGGCAACGGTAGTGATGCGATGCATTTGGTTTGCTTGCTCCACCTTTATCCACTACCAGCCAGCGGATCAGGTGCCACATAAAGAGATTGTCAGCCCAAAAATGTCCACTTACCGAGAAAAGCAATTATCACAATCAGTATACATTTGATGGTTACATGTCTTTTTTCTTTATAGTATGAAGACAGAGAGAAGACATTTACCCCGTATTCCCAGAGTACAAAAATCAGGTATGTGAAGTTTTCCATGTATATTTTGAATACCATCATCAAAATAACATTTTTTGGGGGTCCTCAAAATGCACATGAATTTCAAACAGTTTGTCATTGTTTAAAGAATTATAAACTTCATGTCACTTCTGAAGGAGAAGACAAGGATGTTAAAGATGTCCACACAGCGCTAGTTGCTGTACCTTAAAGTGACATTAAACCCTCAGATTTTTAACATAAAACAATACTGTAATGTGTTCCTTACTGTAATCCATGGTAGTTTCCCTTCTCTTTGCTGCTCTTCCTTTTAAATCCTCATGTCTTCTCATGCTGGGGGAGAACTTCTGTTTTGCAGCAGACTGCCTTGTCTCTGGAATGGATACACGGTGTCTGTGTGTACGTTTGCAACCTGAGCCAGCACTACAGGAAGAGGCACTCAGCTGCAAAGGGAAGTTCTCCCCGAGCATGAGAAGACATGAGGATTTAAAAGGAAGAGCAGCAAAGAGAAGGGAAACTACCATGGATTACAGTAAGGCACACATTACAGTATTGGTTTATGTTAAAAATTCTGAGTGTTTAATGTCACTTTAAGGCATAATGTGTGGAAGCTTATCGACAACACATGAAAAAAATTTATCCTGAGCTAATTGGAGAATTGTTCCAAATCAACTATTTTGGCCCCTAGATTGTTCACTTCTCCTGCCTCCTCCAGACTCTTCACCCCTTTAGTGAATAGCCCTGCGGGTCTCTAGGCAAATCATGGCCGGTGGGAGGGGCCAGCAGGGTGCAAATATCAAAATGCCATGATGGGTAGATGTCAGTCTGGAGAAGTGGGTGTCTCTAGACAGGATGCGTTGGCATGCAGATCACCCTTGGTAACGCCCACATGTGATGCTAGGTCTCTGTGATTGAAAGGAACTGAAATCCAATGAGTAAAAGTGGTGGGCCAGGGACAGTCTGGAGAGGAAAGAACTAGATGGCACTGGACATCCTCCTGCTAGGAAACGAGGTTGGCTTTATCTGATTTGCTGCTGCTTCTAATGCACATTGTGAGAAGCTCCCAGTGTGCAGTGACATCAGAGGACGCAAATTCAGTCCTGGAGAGGAGCCTGTGCAAGACTGAAGGGAAGGTCAGAGTTCAGCTGTAAAACAGACATAATCAGGACTGCTCGTCCCGGGATTGCCAGGCTGCTATTGAAGAACGCTTCTGCTTGTTTGATAAAGTAAGTATCCCTCAGGATTATTCCCATTCTCATGTCCAGAGTGCACTTCACCTGATGAAGAGGACCCTTTGCTACCCACGAGGCAGGTTGGATATTTACTAGATGTGACCTTTAATACAAATTAATTCTGCACTCTACATACTTGCCTTTCATGCGTTCCTTCATATAACAGATAAACTATAAACTGATCTCAGGTACGACCCATGCCAAGATCTATGTTCTTTGGAGATATGCCTGAAGGGTAGTTCTTTCCATCAGATGTAATTAGGAACGTTTACCTAACTCAAGTGATCCAGCACCCAACTCCTTCACTTTCCCACAATGGGAAATGCAAGCAAAGGTGCGTAACATTAAAGTATATTCTGTTTTATTCATATGAAAGAAGGATAACCGATAAACATGACAGAAGAACTAACATTAGACCAGCCTGCCTCAGCCAGGGCTCCTCCAGAGGTTGCTAGGGGAGCTCCTTGAGAAATCAACAATATCTCTCTCTGAGATAAGTAACCACTGACACCACTGATCTTTTCAGCTATCTGTAAGGGGAGGGGGGTGTGGGGGGGCTCACTGACCACCAATGTAAGGAGCATTCTTCCCACTGACCACCAATGTAAGGAGCATTCTTCCCACTGGCCACCTATTTAAAGAGCATTCTTCCCACTGACCACCA
This sequence comes from Nanorana parkeri, assembly GCF_000935625.1. Classification (NCBI taxonomy): domain Eukaryota; kingdom Metazoa; phylum Chordata; class Amphibia; order Anura; family Dicroglossidae; genus Nanorana; species Nanorana parkeri. Next base: position 551,650 of record NW_017306853.1, on the reverse strand, counting down.
ATGTAAAGAGCATTCTTCCCACTGACCACCAATGTAAGGGACATTCTTCCCACTGACCTCCAATGTAAAGAGTATTCTTCCCACTGACCTCCAATGTAAGGAACATTCTTCCCACTGGCCACCAATGTAAAGAGCATTCTTCCCACTGACCCCCAATGTAAGGAGCATTCTTCCCACTGTCCCCCAATGTAAGGGACATTCTTCCCACTGACCACCAATGTAAGGGACATTTTTCCCACTGACCACCTATGTAAGGGACATTTTTCCCACTGACCACCAATGTAAAGAGCATTCTTCCCACTGACCCCCAATGTAAGGAGCATTCTTCCCACTGACCACCAATGTAAGGGACATTCTTCCCACTGACCACCTATGTAAGGGACATTTTTCCCACTGACCACCAATGTAAAGAGCATTCTTCCCACTGACCCCCAATGTAAGGGGCGTTCTTCCCTCTGACCCCCAGCTAATGTCCCTCTGAGCTGTAGATATAGTACTTATTGGCAGGGATCTCTGAGATCTGAGAGTTTTTTCAGGGGTTCTTCTACATTAAAAAGATTGCAGGCTCATTCATACCTTCTGTATTCCGCGCTGCGATAGCTGTTTTATCTAGCACAGCCCGAATGCAAGACAAGACAATTTGCCTTGTCATGTGTGGTGACAGTTCACATCACTGCGTTCCGGTGGTGCGCGCTTAAAAAAAAGTACGGCATGCATGCACGCACAACACATTAAGATGCCGTACAACCGCATCGCACCGCAGTGAGCCCATAGAACTTAATGAAATGTCACTTGTGACATTTCAATAAAGTTCTAATTTTTTTTTAAAAGAAAGAAACCGTGTCATTCAGCTCCATCGAGCACTGCGGCACTGCCCGGGCACACGCACACCAGCAGCCGTGCGGTTGAGCGTGGCTGCTGGTGTGAACAAGCCCTGAGAAGGGTTGTAAGGCTGTGCACTTTGTGCTTATTTTTAATGTGAGCTATTACCGTCACACTTATGGTTTTAATCAGTTCCCTGAGTGCAGCTTTATAGTCAAGGCGTGTTGAGGACGGGAGGTTTTTACTGCTGCTCATAGAAGAAGGACTATAGGCTCCAATCACTATACAACAGCCATAATTATAAGAAATGAGATCCAACGGGAGCTGCATAAAACACACATGTAGCTGAAAAACCACATGCCACGTACTGAACAGAGCCTCTTGTGTGAGACGGGCCTTGCTGCTACCCGCATTTCACACTGTATTTTTCTCATTCAGGGGACAGGCACAGGTAAAAACTTTAATTTTAATATTGGTTACACCACATACAATGCTTTGCCTGGAGAGACTTTTACTGTTATCTGGAA
>NW_017306853.1:540833-550284 GCF_000935625.1 Nanorana parkeri | reverse complement strand
TTAGTGATTCCTTTTTTTTTTTTTTTTATCTACCAGACTTTTTATTTTTTGCACACGGCGACAAATACAATATATTGGCAAGATACAAAACTGTCACCAAGCCTTGCAAAGTCCATGGTTACCTCTGAGGTTTGGAGTAACTTTCGGGCACTGCCCTGTGTCATTCTGACATTCAATCTGCCACAGAAGCATGGGCAGTCCAGGATGGTGATTGAAATGAATACAAATGAACCCAAATTAGAACGTACTGAGAGTCATTGCTCCTCATGATGCAATCTGGGTGATATTCTGGCACAAAACTGACCCATGCATCCATAACAGTTTCCTTGAACTGCTAGAAGAGCTTGGCAAGGCTTCTGCAGGCATTGGGTCCTCTGATGCTACATATACAGCATTTCTTTCACATACTTCACAATGGTAGCAGTGGCCATGTAGGCCATGGTCTGGAGCAGCAGGCTGGCTCTTATTTATGAAAAATTAGAAGAGTTTTGTCCCGCGTGAAGCGCTCGTCAGGGGTTCGGTGGGGATGCCACTACCTGGCGCAATAAATGTGGTTAGGTGTGGCAGGAAAGAAAGGTAATGGTCTCACCTGTAGCTGTGTGGCCCCTAGTGGGGTGAAGTGGTGAAGTCGAGCGGTGGAATCGGTCCCCTTCTCTGTTTGTTGGCTTCGGTCCCTCGTGTCCGGTAGTGTGGTTGGGGACACAAGGGTAGAAGGACCGGGGGTGAGGTTATTTGGTAGGCAAAGGGGGGGGTGGACTTCTGAGACTCACCGTTGGGATGGAGGAGGCATGATGTCAGCGACGACGGCAAGGTTGGTGTTTAGCCAGGATGATGATGGGGTGATTGTCTGGGTGGCTGTTGTCCTCGGGGTCCTGATGGTAGCTTCTGGTGGCTGGAGCTGCAGGGTGATGCTCTTATTTATGACCTTTATGGATAAATGTATTTTAAATACTCATTAGCTTTTTTAATTTATCCGGAAGCACCAAGATTACCTCTTAACTCTGCTTTACCTGGGTATTGATAGCTGTCATCACAGGCCCAAGCCAACATATTGCACTTGAATGGAATCAGTACAATGTTTATGGGTGCTTGCCCTCTAAAAAGACACTGTCGCCATGTTACTTTTCATGTCCATTTAATATGTAATTAATATACCAAAGGAGCACTTTTTGTCATCTGCTTTCTTTTTATAATATGTGTCCCTGTTACTGAGAAATCTGCTCCCCTATTTAGAGCTGCTTCTAACACTTCTGGGTGTGTCGGAGGCCTTTTCAACCATGTTCTGCCAGCATCTGCCCATTCCGCCATCTTGACCTCATCACTGATGCTGGTGTAGTGGCGCACAATCTCAGCTCATAGGCTGTGCTCAGGAGCGGGCTGGCACAGCCTTGGACACTCCCAAATTGCCAGACCTCATGACTGTCCCGTCAGAGGAGAGAGAACTTTACTCAAGCCCATGCTAAGCTGGAGCAGCTCATAAGACGGAGACACACTTCTGTAATGTGCTGTGGGCCAGATTGCTCCTCTAACGTTGATCTATAAATAACTCAACCTAAAGAAACACCATCACCTTGCCAATTCAGGGCAAAGTAACTCTGTCTGTGAAAATGTTGCACCCCTCCCCATGACCCAACGATACACACCTCTCTAGCAGCCCCCCAGAATATATGTCAGAGCCTAGAGGGAATGGTGACACCACACATCACCCCCTCCCTCATGTTGCAATGTTCAGTGATTGGCTGCTAGACTTAAAGTGACATTAAACCCTCAGATTTTTTAACATAAAACAATACTGTAATGTGCGCCTTACTGTTATTCATAGTAGTTTCCCTTCTCTTTGCTGTTCTTCCTTTTAAATCTGTATCTGTTCTCATGCTGGGGGAGAACTTCTGTTTTGCAGCAGACTGCCTTGTCTCTGAAATGGATACATGGTGTCTGTGTGTAGGCCTGCAACCTGAGCCAGCACTACAGGAAGAGGCACTCAGCTGCAAAGGGAAGTTCTCCCCCAGTATGAGAAGACATGAGGATTTAAAAGGAAAAGCAGCAAAGAGAAGGGAAACTACCATGGATTACAGTAAGGCACACATTACAGTATTGGTGTATGTTAAAAAATCTGAGGGTTTAATGTCACTTTAAGCACTGTCACCTGGGAAGAGGTCTGGGCATTTAGCATTGACTGAGATAGAGGGCTAGAGATTTTTTTAAAAGGCACTTTGACTTCCCCTAAAGTGTCAGTGTCTCTTTAATCGCTTGTCCCCATACACTTGCTTCCAGCTTCTGAGTGTGCAATAAACTATCAATAACAGAGCTCAATAGTTGAGTGCATTTCCTTCGACTTTGGGGGTCCTTTATTCGATACTGCTATAAAGAGAGATTATGTGAGGTCAGGCAGCTTACAGAGCAGCAATTGCCGGACTTGAAATGGTTTCTGGCCGCAGACACTCAAGTTAAAGAGGAACTACACTTTACCCATATCTTCAAAATAACGACAAAGGCAACTTTAGAAATGTTTAGTAATGACAATCTACACATAGATACTTCTAGGTAGTTTCCGGCTTTTTATTCTTTGCATACCTTGTTTTTCTTTTCCTCTCCATTCTTCTCACAGTGGCCATTTTTACTAAGGGCTCAGTCACACTAGATGCAGTGCGTTCCGGCCCGATTTTGGCCAGAACGCACTGCCTTGCATTCCGTCCGGCTCACTTTTTAGTGGGGCGTGGCAGGGCATTCAAGTGAATGGCGCTGTAGCTGCGGCACCGCAAAGGACCCGACCGCGGGCACAATGTGTCTTGCGATCCCGTGCGGCGAATCGCATTGCGGCCAGAGGGCGTGGCTACGGCTCCATTCACTTGAATGGCCCGCCACGCCCCCCCCTGCCCCACTAAAAAGTGATCCGCACTGCATCTAGTGTGACTGAGCCCTAAGGGCAGATGACTCCATCTCCCTTTACTTCCTGGAACTATGGCACATGTGACTACGACATGTGACCATGCACATCATCTGAGATCTCATGAGATTGCAGATGCTATTTCCCAGCAATGCTCTGCTGATGTAACCTTCCCAGGATGCAACACATGGGCACAGATTACATAGTTTGTGCCAAAGTGAACCAGGAAGTGGAAAATAAGAAATTATAAGTAAAATAAAAATATGTTGGTTTAACTAGTGAATGTGAGATGACTTCATATCAGCATGCAGAGCTGTATGCTGATGTGATTTTTAGCCAAAGGGGGTAAAGGTCCACTTTGACAATCAGACTCAAAAATGAAAAGTCAAAGATTAAGTTGATACATAAAGTTGAATAGATCAGTCGTATAGAAGGTGAGATTCATTCGGGACAAGATTGTATATAAATTTATAATAAAACCTGGTTTTATTGGCACTCTCGGATAAAGGCAGGGCCCTCTTCTCAGACTCTGACGTGACCATGTGCATGAGATGGGTACCAGTTGATTTTCCTCCATAAACATTTGTTGTGGGTTCAGCCCTCCAATGGTGGCACCCGGGTGCAGGCCGCACCCCCCTTGTGACGCCACTCCCCTCCCCTTTTTGTTTTCTTCTTCCTTTCTTCTCCTTTATCTTTCTCTTGTGCTTTTCTACTAATTACATACATTTAAAAAGTTGTTTTTCTTTTACTGGCAGAGGAGGTATCTTCCTACGTTATTGCAGCAATCAATATGTATCTTATGTTATCTTATCTTGTGGGAAATATTCTCTCTGTTTGTTTTGTCAACCATGGGTGCTGAACAATGACCGTATTTTTTTTTTTATACCTTACTCTGTTGGTGGATACTTGAATAAAGAATTTAAAAAAAAAAAGTTTAATCTGCCAATATGTTGCCTTCACTGGTTCCTTCCACCCCTCCTCATCCACATGCTAGTGAAAGGTTTCCGTTTTTATTACATACCTTATTCTAGACTCGGTGACATCATCACCGGACCTCTGTTCTGGTCTATCCAATGCAAGTAGATCATGACTGGAAGGAGGGGTCAGCAAGGTGCTGTTCATACAGTGTGCAGTGAAATCTGAGGAGCCGGTACAACTGTGCAAAGCTGCCCATACACCTTGCGATCTTCGGACGACGCTTTTCTTCCAATGATCGAACCGTCGTACGATTTTCGTACGGCGGCCCCATCCTGCCCCGATTATCGCAAGGTTCAATCAGCAGTAATTAAAAAAAGCACCTGGACGAATTGCGGTAATCGACCGTGCGTATTTTCGTTTGCGCGTGAGCAGTGTAAATTGTATGGATTTTGACATACGGAGACGCCACCAACCATGCGAAAATCGTACGATCGACCGAAGTTCTCTAACCTGCTGGTTAGTCAAAAGTCGATCGATTGTACAGTATTTGCGGTTGTACACCGCCCATCAACCTTACGAATATCGGACGAAAACGCCATCGCATACGAAAACCGGCCGATATTCATAAGGTGTATGGGCACCTCAAGACTGAAGGGGAGGCCGGAGTTTAAGGGGATACATGTAAATCTTTTACAAGTCTGCACAGATACAACAATTTAAGATTTAATATTCAAAATGTTACATAAGTCTTTGTTACCTGTTCCCTTTGTGAATTATTACTTACAGAACGGGGGCACATTTCCTGCACCTCTTGTGTATTTTTTCAATGTCCAGTTTTGTTGATAGTGAAAATTCTTCACTATTAATGAAAATTAGACATGTGCACTGCCCAAAAATTTGTTTCGTTTTGTTTTCAATTCGGATTTGTGTTATTTCGTTTTTCGGGATTCGGGTGTGAAAGTCAATTCGGATTTACAACAGAAGCATAATTTTTCACTAAATATTGGGGTTTAATAAGGAGTTGCGCTAATATTGCGCAACATAAAAATTTGCAGCTATGAGTGACCTGATCACAGGTACAAAGTAATGTGCCTATGATCAGATAATCCAGAAAAACTGTTCTGGATTACCTGATTTATAGGCACATTACACTGAATAGGAAGCACACAGAGGGGAGGGGGTGGTTTTCTAAGTCTGTGCTGTAGCTCCTCCATAGGATCGCCGATAAATTGGGCTTTGGCCTGGGGTGGAGCTGTAGCCAGCATAAACAGAAATAAACATTGTTATTTTATTGTACAACCACAGCACAGATCAGAATTGGGACAAGTGCTACACGCACTGGGTCCCCTGGGGGGGATTCAACAATCAAAAATGATTTTAATTCTTCTTTAAGCAAATTTATTTTAGGTGCCAGAGTCACTTTAAGAATGAGCATCCCCCCATACAACAATCCCAAGGATACTGACTTTAGGCTGAATCTTTCCATTTTAAGGAAGAAAAACTTTTTTTGTTAACATCATTTGACAGAAAAGGGCGTTAGATGTCAGAATCCCTCAGCAGAAAATTGCTAATTATGTGGGCAGACTGCTAATTTTACAATTAACCATAGTTAAGTACTTTGGGAAAATGGAACAATAATTTTCACTTAGGTTGTACAAGCGTTACCGAAAATAATTATATATATTAAAGAGCAACAACACTGAAGTAGCTAGAATAAACACGAAGGTGGAGGGCAAATGGCGTGCTGTTCAGGGACAACAAGCAATACAGCAGAGTGGAAAAAAACACTGAAATAATTAGTATAATTTGTGTTTTGCGGACTATAAAAGCTGTAAATCAAATCATAAGGGCTGCAGAGAAGGAGGTTCTGAGTCCCATGGGACAGCTGTTCATAGAAATGTCAACACCACTTAAGTTGTCTCATGGATCGCATTCAGCCTCAAGAGAACCATTCACAAATGTTTAATAATAATAATAATACAAGTTTAAAAATTATAGTATGCTGGTTATCTGACTGCTAAGTGTTGTAAAGTCTGACTTAGCAGAACTGGAGGCCGGACCACTCAGCAAAAGATGACTGATGTTTTATTAGTGCTTCTGAGTCTGGTTTTACTGTGACAGCCAGGGGATGTGCAGTGGTGCAGAGACAACTGAGATTTGTTATGACGGCAGCCTGGTGTCCTGGGGGTTTGGGTGGGACAGATCCTGCACTTTCCAGCTTGCTGGCATTTATAGGACAGCTATCTGCCTATGACCCACCTAAGAATGAGTCCTTTTAATGCCCCTGTTGCATCAGAACACAATCATAATAAATTAAAGGATACATCACCCACCGCTCGCCCTTCTTCAGTAGTCAAAAGTGCTGTATCCATATTGAGATAACACCTATTTTATATCTGTTACTCCGGGGCAGGGCCCTTCTTACCATCTTGTCTTGAATTGCATTGTGATTGTAATGTCTTCCTTGTATTGTAAAGCGCTGCGCAAACTGTTGGCGCTATATAAATCCTGTATAACATTAATAATAGTAATAATACAAATAATGTTCTCATTCACATAGTTTAAAATAAAAAAATATTGAAAAATTGCCACTTAAATATTACTTTCTCTTTCCTGAAGGAAATGTTTATCTCTCAGCTGAATTTTTCTCTGGAATGCAAGTGGGACGGGAAGTTAATAACTAAAGTGACACTAAACTCAGGAGTTAAATCTTAAAAATACATTCAAGTCTCTGAACAACAATGTATCTTATTTGTGTATCACTCGGCTGTAGATCCTCCAATCATCTCCGAGTTGGTGCTGACACTGTCCTTCCTTCCTGAGGGGGGCTACTTTTGTTCTCCATGGTCCCTTAGTGTGTTGTAAAGTAGTCACCGCTCCAAGCTCCGCCCCGGGATGGACTACAATCTGAATACAAATGAGTAAATTTAGTATGAGACTGTAGTCCATCATGGGAGGGAGCTTGGAGCAGTGACTACGTTACATGATTACAAATCATTTGCCAGGAAAAGCAGAAAAAAAACCCAGATTTGTTTGTTTTTATTATAGGCTGACAATTGCTTTTGTTTGTTTTATTAATGTATTTTATACTGTAATTTTTTTTTACTCTAACTGTATCTTACAATTATAGCATTAAACAGATGAAAACAGCTGCTTTCAGACGGCAGTGGCTTCCTTTTTGTCAATGAAGCTTCCAGTCTGAATGTGATCACTGTGTCATAGTTGATACAGTGATCACATGATTGGGAACCGCTTTGATGTGAGTGCTGGAAATAAGAGCCACCAGCCGTGCAAGTTGTATCTAAAAGGGAGGACGTTTATCACTGTATCACCATCGCAGGGCATTTTGCTACAGAGTTAATTTTCAGTTTGCAGGCAGGATGGGCTTAAGGTGACAACTAATAGTCCCATTAAGATCTCTGTTTGATATTCCCAGACTGACACTCAGTAGCACTTTAAATCAGAACTATAGAAAAGCAGCTGCATGCATTGTTGAGATTGTGTGTGCGTATGTGCGTGCGTGCGTGTTATGTGTGTATTTCTGAACTGCAGTTAAAGCAATATTGCGTGATCAAAGATCTGCTTCAGCTGGTGATTGGTTAATGAAGGAGCAATGAATCCAATTCTCTGCTTTCGCCTCCTATCAGCATGCTGTTTGTGTCATATTGACAGTATTGGGCAATTCAATAGAACTTAACTAGCTTACAGTGCATCCCCTCCCTGTTGTGGGATTAAAGGGAGCTAATATAAAGAGTTCTCCAGGTACTATTTAAGGCTTTTAAAGCCTCACTGCAAACCAAAACTTTGATTTTTCTTTGGACAGAATGGAGAAAGGGTTAAAATTCTGTCGGTAATCCTGTTGGGAAGATTTCTTCTTCCTTGCTATCAGGACAGGAAGTGATGGGAAATCTCTCCAAGGGGGACACAGACAAAAATAAAGACACATTTATAGTAAGGTGGGGAAGGATTAAAATGTATCAGCATGTTTTATTTCTAACAACAACAAAAACCGTATCCCCTGGAAACAGTTCCCTAGAAATAAAACCATTAATAATATAATAGGCATGGTGTACATGACTGAGATATATATCTCAAGGAGCAAATGACAAACACGCAGATTAAATCATTTTAAAAGCGTACCCCGAGTAAAAACATACACCGGTCAGCAAATCAGCGAAATAATCAGCTGCTGGAAATCTCATGCGTAGCAAATGTCAACCACAGAATGATGACGGAGCAATAATACTATATACAGCAATAGAGAAATCACAATGCTGTAATATGGTGTATGCTGCCTAATGCCCTGAATCTAAGTGATAACCTGTGAAAATGACCGGGTAATGTCTCCCCTGGTAGCTGTTGATATACGTTCTGTGCGCTGTGACTGGTACATGCAATGTGGCCCCGGAGAGGATACGCAGCAATGCACAGAGAATTTTTTTTGCAAGTTCTTATATGCATTGTCCAGGTTTTTATTGCTGTCCGTGCCTTCTTGTCCCGCAGACAGTGACTCCCATTTCCTGCTCGGGTGTCAGAGGGACGATAAAGCTACATACTTATACGTGTGCATGGATCGAATTTTGGCCTTTTTCTGTTGGATGAATAGCAATATAATCCATGGAGAGCCCTGCCGCCGTCACCCAGCTCAGCAATCGACTTTTGTTGAAGAACCAGGGTAGAAATTTGTTGGCCTATCAGTGACTGCAGCCAATCAGCTGTAACCACTGTTCCGGTATTTTGACAGCTGGCGCCTGCAGACGGCTTGGGAGATCTCTCCATCCACCCTCTTCTGTGTGAATGAGGGAATAGAGGGATTTTTCTCATTCAACCTCTACATTGTGTATGGCAAGTTTAAATGAGGAGACGTTTACTCAGTAGAGTCACCTGGTGTCAGGGTTTCTTACCTTTCTTTGTCCTGTTGAGCTGCAGTCTGTCTTCTGTTGCAGTGCGTCTGACACCATTACTTCCTGTTTGGCGCCCCCTTTTAACAAAACCCGTAAACATCATCATTCTGCAACTTTTGGCAAACTCCTGTCTCAGAGTGACGATGCTACACCAGCTCACTATTTACCCAGAAGTTTGTCCCTTCAGTCTCCGCCCTTGTGTGTGTTCTGATCCACCCAGTGCTCCGCAGTTGTTCCTGTTCTCTGTGTATGACCCTGGCTCTGGCTGACTGGTCTGGTTCCTGACTCCTGTTATTGTTTCTGTTCATCCGGCTCTCGGTGTTCCCTGACATGGTTTGGCAGACTACCCGCTTTGGCACCTGACCTCTGGCTTGGCACCAACGACGTCCTGGACTTTCTGTATTGTTTTTGCCATTCATGCTTTTTGGTTTTTTTTCAGTAAATTCCTTTTTTTAGCCTGCACTTTAAGATTCTGTCTGGTTTCTGGGTTCCCGGACACCTGGCAGAAATGTTAAAGGTCCCCCACACTATAAAAATGGCTGTAGTTTTGCATTGAAGGCTGAGCTTACCTTTTTTGTTAATAAAATGCATTATGCAGCCAAGGGGGTCCCAATGTATTCATAAACACTGCGCAGCTTTGATGACATTTTGTGTTTAGTTTAAATGGCGAAACCTGTATGACATTTACACACCCCCCCCCCCCCCCCAAACAACACACCCCTCAAAAACTCCAGTGCAACGA
>NW_017306853.1:529135-540439 GCF_000935625.1 Nanorana parkeri | reverse complement strand
CCTGAAAAACTCCCGTTCTAACTAGGCTTTGGGACGCTCCAGAAGTTGGGTGCTCGACCCCGGCATCACAGGGACATTTATCTTTTATATCTACCTATACTTCTGCTTTAATATTCTCTAGAAGCTTGCTGAAAGATTCCACTACACATTGCTGAAGCATAAAAGCTGAACTCCGCAATAAGCAAATACTGTCCTCATACAAGAGTCGTGTGTATGCTTGCTGGAATCTTTGTGAGCTTTGTGTATTTCTTCCAGATGACTGGTCCTGTCTCCGCCCCCTCCTGTAATAAAGACCGCTCACTGCTGCTCTCTTTGCTTGTGCAGGGTGACTGGTCTTGTCTCCGCCCCCTCCTGTAATAAAGACTGGTCACTGCTGCTCTCTCTTCTTGTGCAGGTTGACTGGTCTTGTCTCCGCCCCCTCCTGTATTTTTCTGTAGGTATCCTGTATTGGGTGGGGCCTGCTGGGTCCTTCCCACCGCGTTGCTCTCCGTGGACTTCTATTATTTGTGGCTTTTAGGAATATATTGAAATTAATTTTTTTGTGCCCGGAGTTCAGCTTTAAACTAGTTGTGTGTCCAATGCTACTCATGTGCTGCACATTGATTTTCCCCAAGGTTATGACCGCAGTATTGGATATAGACAATAGAAAAGTTTTGCGAGATGGTAAACAAGTACTTCTGTACAATGTGCAAGTCAGTGTACATAGGTCATAAAGAGAGCGCGGAAGGTTTAAGGCGTGAAAAAAGGGAACTGGTTGACAAGGAGACGAGAGAAAATAAGAATCCTGGTTCCCTATTGTATTAGCTACTAGAAGTGGGGGGGTCAGTAATATTGTCAGGGTCAGATAGGGGTCGGAGATCAGATAAAAGACTGAAGGGAAGGACGGAGGTCAGATTTAAAAAACAATTTTAGAGTGTTTGTTGAGGATCTTAGAGAATGAATTCACATTGGAAGCAGCTAGAGAGGTCGGTGATGGCAGGTCGGTGATGGCAGGTCGGTGATGGCAGGTCGGTGATGGCAGGTCGGGGATGGGAGGTCGGGGATGAGCGGTCGGGGATGAGCGGTCGGGGATGGGAGGTCGGGGATGGGAGGTCGGGGATGAGCGGTCGGGGATGGCTTGTATATCTCTTTTACTACTTTTTAGGGATATGTAAATAGTTTGATGTCCGTAGTCGAGAAGAAGATCTTTTGCTGTGTTGAGGATGACGATGACGCTTGTTCATCTTCTGCAATTTCCAGCGCTGGCTGTGGTAACCCCTCGGCTACTCTTATCAATAATCATCGGCTTTCTGGACGGTATACAGCAGATCCCGATATTGAGAAGGAACAATGCTGAATGTGGAAAGTCCAAACTCCGGCCCTTGTTATTGCTCTCCAGTTTAATCAGCCATGCGGATTGGAGATTAGAGTTCCCAGTCTTTATCAGCCGGCCTTTCTGTGTCAGCATTCTGTCACTAAACCGAATAACAACCCCCCCCCACACACACACATACACACCCCCGGGCTCTAACAGTATGATTTGGCTCGGGAACCGTCTCTAATTTTAGCTTCATTTCAGCACCACAAATTGGATTTTTTCTTATCACTCTGATATAAAGGTGGAAATACACTTTAAAGGACAGAATTGCTTTGCAATCAAAACTTAGCTGCACCCGTCGCGCAGCCCCCTGAACTGTTCTAAGCTAAACCCCCCCCCCAACTAAGTTCTTATCTACCTTTTTTTGAGATGGTGACGTCCTCGCGCAGCGTTCACAGCCTCAGTACAGGAATCACTTCCGACGCTGCCTGTGCAATAAATTCCCCTAGACCGGGGCCTTACTCCAATGGATGAGTATCGCCCATTCAAGCCTATAGGAAGTTACTGCACAGGCAGCCTCAGACAAGATTGATGTATCCCGGCTGTACATGCGTTGTCATCAAGGATTTGTATAATTTATTACAGGTGTTTATATAGCGCTGACAATTTACACAGTGCTTTACATAGTGCACATTCACATCAGTCCCTGCCTTCAAGAAGCTTGCAATCTAGGGTCCGTATAACACATACAGGGGCCAATTTAGACCGGAGCCAATTAACCTTTCAGCATGTCTTTTGGCGTGTGGGAGGAAACCGGAGTACCTGGAGGAAGCCCACACAAGATCAGGGAGAGCATGCAGATAGAGTTCCTGACTGGGATTTGAAACGGGGACCCCAGTGCTGCAAGGCAGAATTGCTAACCACTGAGCCACTTTTCCAACTCCACAACCATTGGTTTGGCGCTCGTGTTACCTACAACTCCTGGATGTCAGGCTCTTTCATCCAAAACAGGAAACCACCTGACCTGCACTCCATACAGCCTATAGACCTTCACGGAGAATTGGTGCTGGAAGTGACAACACGGATGGCGCCGTGTCAGATACAGTCCATGACAGAAGTCACCACTACTCGATGATGCGTGCAAGAAGTAAAGCACTTTTTGTCACATGCGTCATACAGCCAATGTTTCGGGGCCACGCAGGGTCCCTTCTTCTGGGTGACATAGTGGCAGTCATGTGACAATTTAATAAAAAAGTGCTTATACTTCTTGCACGCATCATCGAGTAGTGGTGACTTCTGTCATGGATAGCCTCTTTCATCCCACGCATGGGGGCAGCACTTGGAGCCAATTTGGTTCTTCTGCATGCACACGTAATGACAGAGAACATGCCGACAGGGCAGTAGAGTCCTGATGTGTGGGATCCGTGCTCTTTTCTGTACCGGACAGCGAGCAAATGTCTGCGTGTAATAAGTATTTGTTTTTCACAAGGACACATCTCTTCCACCTTAAAGTGTTCCATGTACAGTCAGTACTTATCCCTTAGTCCTACATATCTTTGCAGCCTAATGAAATCAAGTTTTCAGATATAGGGATCGCTCATGTTTTGTTCCGGCAGCAACTGTTCTCGATCGCCATTAGAGGGAGCTGAAGAGAAGACGAGGGATGGACTGTTGTCGCCCGTTTTTGCTTTCAGCTTCCTCACGTGGTCTCCGAGAGCAGCAGATGTAGACGCAGCACTCCCAGGATGGAGGACCCCATGTCCAAAACTTCTGTTTAGCAGCGTAACGGTTCCTCTCTTGCAATTGTGTTCTGTTGATCAGGATGCAGAGACAAATAAGAATAAAGGATAAGTGTTAAAAGTGGAACTCAGGATAAAACTTTTTTGTTTTGTTTGGAATAGTTTGGGCAAGAATTGGATTTTCTGTCAGGTTTTCCTTGCTGTCTGTGTGCCCGCTGGGGGGGGGGGTGAAGTGAAAGACAAAACTTGACTATTGCCATTAGAACAAGAGGCCATGTACCTTTCAGGGACACCTGATCCAGTGATAACTGTCAAATGTGGAATTTTACTTCATTTGGGGAGATTTCCCTTTACTTCCTGTTGTGTCTCAGCGGTGGTGGGCGGGGGGAATCTCCCCCACAGCAATAAAAATCCCAACAGATGATTGAACCCTTTCCTCTCCACCCACAGCTAAAACAAGTTGTCTGGAGTTTCCCCTATTTACTGCCTTTGATGACCAGCTAAATAAAAAGTGATGCTCAGGGCCACCAATAGTGAGGTACAGGCAGTACTGCCCTTCTGGGCCCCATTAGGTCAGCAGGGGGACCCGGCGTTGGCTTAGAAGCAGGATGGATCAGTGTTGATGAGGCCTGGGAGTGGCACTGCTGATGACAGCTGAGGAGGAGCTTGCATGTCCAGGCCCCATCAATGATTAGCAGGAGGGGCCCGGGTTCAGCTTGGAAGCAGGATGAATCCAAAAGTAGATGAGTTCTGGGAGTGGTAGTCCTTTACCCACTCTACTATAGAGAGGAGGATGAGGAGCTGGATCAGGAGTATTGAGGGCTACTGAGAGGAGACTGAGATCTGATGAGGGATCACATCCCGCTCTGTATGGGATATTGCTGGTAACTCTCTTCCCGCTGTGTTATGTTCAGTGCAGCGAAGTGTGTCCAGTCTGTAATACTTCCACTCTCCGCTGATCCTCATGCTTGTATAGTGATGGGCCCCCATGACTTCTAATGGCGGCTCTGGTGTTGCTGATTTAAATTAGAGCTCGGTGCTGCATGTCATTCTCTGTGACTATAAACTACTGTATTATGAGCTGTGTGTGCCAAATGGCTAACATCCTCCGTGATCACAGAACAGACACAGAGAACACATTTTTTGGGGGGGATATCTGGTTGTAGCAAACAGCTAATATTTCAGGCCCATTTCTGTTGTGGGGAGGTCCTATCAGTGGGCAGAATACAGAACAGATGCCCATGCACACAAACACACTCGAAGGCTGATTTTTCCCTTGGCACTTCCCCGTACATCACACATATAAACCAAAAGCCAAATGCATGAAAATCCTCTTTATTAAAATATTCATTATCAAACTCCATTTAAAATACTTTGTGATGAAACAGAAGTGAAGAACACTTGTGACAGACGTCAATGTTTAACTGTTTAAAAGCCATAATTTAAATAAAATGATTTATATAAGCTTCAATAAATAGTTTCTCTGGTCCAGTTCAAGTATCGTTTACCAGTCGCAAGCCTCAATAGACCCAGAACAGAAAATCCCTGAATATCCATTCAAAGGAACACTGTGATAGTCAGATAGGTTCCTGTGTCACCTACCTAGGAACCTGAGCTGTTCCTGTCATGATCCAGACTCTGCCCGTTGTAGCAGCAAACTGCAATTACAAAGTGCCTGTCCCAAATGAACTCCGGAAGCAGCTCTGTTTTTTGTGCCTTGGGCTAATCCATCCTAGAAGGTTACTAGTAGCTATGGACATCTCTGTACTGCGATGTCATCAGTGTTTACATATCAATACCAGGCCAGCCAACAAAATAACTGACTCCATTGTGAATGAGTGACAGGTACACTTCACAAGGCTATACGTGCAAGGATCTGTGACATGTCATGTAAAATCCTCTCTTTGTTCAGTCTTTGCCCTGAGCAGATATCTTTTATTTTGTAGATTTAGTGAGGCCTTGGTGAGACACTGTGACATATGTTAGTAGCACACTGCCCTCTAGTGTTCACAGGACAATTAGGAAGTCACGTATCGTCCTCTGTGCGGCACAAAGAATTGCTTTGACTTCATTTTGTTATAATGTATCAGCGCATTGATGAGTCTCATTGTAACATTCAGTACATGAAGGGAGATGACAATTACTATACTGTGCGTGTACCGGGTTACTATGATGTCCTTTTCATATGTATTTGCACTAAAAACTCAATAAAAATGACATGCTTAAAAAAATAATAATATGGCCGATTGTCCCGTGTTTACTATTCGAGGTGCAGGAAAAAAAACAACTTGGTGGTTTATTCACAGACAGTGTGGAGGATGTTTGTGTTTTATGTTCCTCAACCTGGTCATTTCTGGGGCTGATCCCAAGTGTGAGAGGACTCATCTGCGGCAGACTCGGCCTACCACCCAGATGGCCGGAGGATTGGTGGAAGATAAGAGAGCCATATATATACACTGCTGCAGACCTCCAGAGATGAGATCTACCATCTCAGCGGCTGGGAAATGTGAACCTTTAAAGTAGTCCGTGGCACACACAGGCAGATTATTAACGGGGAAAGTGTAAAGCTCTCCACACACCTTACAATCTGATTGTACAATCTCCTTCTCTACCAACAAGTATGTAGTACAAGGGTCTGAATGGATATAAATTGCATAGTTTAGGCAGCTCCTTATTATTATTATTATTATACAGGATTTATATAGCGCCAACAGTGTGCACAGCACTTTACAATATATGGAAGACATTACAATTACAATACAAATCACGACAAGATGAGACTTGCAAGCTAAAGGGGAGGGGCCAGTGATACACGAGGAGGTAGCTGTGTGGGGATGAATTGTTTGAGAACGTGATGGTTGAGTGGTCAGGTTGAGGTGGGATCGGCTTCCCTGAAGAGACGAGCCTTAAGGGATCGCCTAAATGCAAGCAGAGTGGGAGATAGACGGACAGGTTGGGGTAAGGAGTTCCAGGTTGGGGTAAGGAGTTCCAAAAGGATGAGAGAGACTCTAGAGAAGTCCTGGAGGTGAGCATGGGAGGAAGTGACGAGGGAGCTAGAGAGCAGGAGGTCTTGGGAGGAGCGGAGCGGACGGTTAGTGTGATACTTTGAGGACGAGGGTGGAGATGTAGTAGATCTAAAGTTGATTGTACAGTCAAATTGTAACGTGTGGTAAGCTTAAACCAAACCATATTTGCTAATAATCTACACGTGTCTTGATATCCTTAGTGAATGTACAGAGCCCAAAAAGCCCATTTTATCCCTCAAGCTGGAAAGGACAAGCCAACATGTTTTAGAGTCATTAAGGGGTCTCCCTTCATCAGGGCTTCAGAAACACCAGAGCCGTTTCCTTGTGAAACAGGGAAAAGATTCCCCGTTTATTCTATCCTATAATCCTGCACCTGATGCATCCAGAGAGACCATACATGAGTGCGAGCTCCTGGTGTAACAGTACAATAATGCTATAAATACTCTGTGTTGTTGGTTTTATATATAGATCCTGGTGAACCAGTTCTTTAAAAGCAGTAAAAAATAAAATAAAATTCACATTATTAAGTTTTGATGCAATTTGTACTTATTCTATATACAGAAGGACCAGTACAGCGAGTACCTTATCGTAATGCCGGGAAAGCCTGCGTTTGCCAAGACAGACGGTGAAAATATAGCCGGGGGAACATACTGAGAATGGTAAGGACCTCCTGTACCCGCTGCAACCCATGGCAGGTCTGACCCAGCTTCCACCAGCTGCTGAGAAAACTTTTCAACAGGTCAGTTCTAAAAAGTCATAGAACTCTATAGATAGGAGGAAATCCCTTTTCTGCTGTTTATCTGTTGAAAGCAAATTGTATCTTTATAGTGAAATTATTCTTCGCTCGGCAACATGGTTCTAAACCATCATATTCTGTTTTCTCAGACTGTCATATGTTTTGTAACGGGCAACGTCCCTTTTCAGTGTTTTTGCAGCAGTACAATTGTCACATATAAGAGAAACAAGACTCGAAAATTCTGCAGAATAATGTTAGTTGTAGCGCAGAGCGGCTGTGAGAAGCCGAGTCTCTGACATGTACAATCCTGAATATGTGACGTGTATGTCCACCTTGCACTATGCTGCAGGGAAGCTACACATCAGCATACTGGGATGAGAGGCACGGTCACAGTATTAGCAGTGGAGATGTACATAGATTCTGGACATCTGCACCTAGTATTACATCACATCTAGTGCATTGTACTCTGAGGTACTGGTCATAACAATACGATATATCTGAATGAACACAATAAAATCCCTGAGTCAGTTTATAAAAGATCCATTTTGGCACAATGTGCATTTACAAAGCCGGAGTTATGTCGGCGCTCATCTTAGCACGCGGTGTTCAGACGACACACACAGGCTGCTTCCAGTTATAGTAAAGATCACCCATTGTACAGACTAAAATTCACCAATCTTACCGCCTGCCGTTCCGGCAAATGACCTTCCCCTAAATTCTTCTGGTTAAAGGTCACTGAGGACATTTTGGTTGTATAATCGGTTTCTCATTCGAAAGTGCGCAGGGAAGGAGCACTGATCCTGCTTGTCGGAAATGAAAACATGTATTCTGGTTCTATATATAGCGAGCTTACAGACCGGTGTATCGGAACACCAGGTCCTTCTTCTGTCTCATGACTAAATCTGGGGGGGGGGGATTTCTCCTGACGAATAAAAATGCCGAATGTCACAGCAGCTTTGAGATGCACTGATTTGGCTGTGCACCATGTTTGTGCTGGACACATTGAAGTATGGCATGATTGGCTCTTTGGGTTATCATTCTTCCGGCTCCTTTACCAAAATCCTTTCCGATCTTCACACAACCTGTATTGTCCTCGGCTAAGAATATCACGACATCCTCTCATTCGTCCGATTTTTATTTCACATCTTCAAGGTCTGCTCTTCTCAAACTGAGGAACAATCCCCACATCCTCCTGCTGGGGAACCATCTTCTCTGCTTCAGTCTTTTCTGGACCTACTTCCGCCAACCGTGATAAGTAACTCTGGGGGGAGAAAGTGAAGAAAGATTTCCCATAAACACATTCATGAATACATAGGGCTTTATACTGTCCATACCTTCCTACAACATTATCTGAGTTATGGAGCCACGCGCATCTGTCGCTGGGTATAAATAGGCCGGGTTGTTTACTCCATTGGGTATAACTGCAAATCTACGCAAAAGATCTGTCTGCAAAAATATTACCTGGAAATTTTATGTTTAACACAGTTCCCTCTTCTATTCCTCCACCCGGCCTGCGCATCAGTTATGTTAAAGTGACACTAAACTTCGGAGGTAAACCTGAAAAATACATTCAAGTCCCCGAACTCTGAACAATGTATCTTATTTGTGTATCACTCGGCTGTATTTCCTCCAATCATCTCTGACTTGGTGCTGACACTGTCCTTCCTTCTGGAGGGGGGGCTACTTTTGTTCCCCATGGTCCCTGTGTGTGTTGTAAAGTAGTCACCGCACTAAGCTCGCTCCCGGGATGGACTACAATATCATGTTTAGTTTGCCACATTGTATTGAGATTGTAGTCCATCCTGGGAGCGAGCTTGGAGCGGTGACTACTTTACAACACACACAGGGACCATGGGGAACAAAGGTAGCCCCCCTCCAGAAGGAAGGACGGTGTAAGTGCTGCACCAGTCCTGGGTTGGGCAACCAGTAAATAGACGTCAGATCCAATTCAGAGAGGTAACTCTTCCTGATCAGTCCATGCAAAGCCTGAGAGGGTGGTGACAAAACTGAACAAATATACTGATCACAGGTGGAAGACATCTGCAATTTAGGACTTTCAGGAGAAACATTTTAGGATGGTGCCAGAAGGATCTTTTTTTTAAGGGGTCAAAGAATAATTATTTCTATACCTAAAGGTATTCTTCTAGTTTTGCATGAAATGAGGATAACAGCATTTTGAAGGCATGCTTATGAGTGTTTAGTGGGATCTCAAAATAAACAAGTGCCATTCTCCTGGCTGTCTTATCTCGCAGTGCCGGTGCATAGAGACTGTGGTATGTTCTCCATTCCTCCCTCATTCATGTCACAGTTCTCTAGCAATCCCTACACATAGCAGCTGTGACCCATCTGTGTATTAATGCACCCAAAGATGTACTTTACCTCAGTTGTGGTGGGCTGACTCTTGACCATAATGTGGCATAATGTTTTCATCGCACACTTTATGGTTCACACACCTTTCAGTGCGCCCTCCTCCAGAGATGCAACATCCACACTCCCCCCTAGTTGCTGCTGCTGACATTTTTAGCCAGTCTTCTTCTGGCTCTGACACTGGGCAGCCACTGATGGCTGTACTCACACTGCTACAGCACCAGGCTCCATTCTCGGCATCTACTAGATGTCCGGAACAAGCCAGGAGTGTACACTGCACTGCAGGCACTCTACACTGAATACAAAACTGCGAGGAGCCAGAGGAAGACGTTTTTTGGCAAAATAATTTTTGCAGGTCACTGTTTCCTCTACTTCCTGGCAGGTTCCTATCTTTTTAAGTACAGTTCTGTTTTAAATGACTTTCGCTTCAGATTTCTTTATCCCTCCGTTTCCCCATTGGCTGGAATTATATAAGAATTCCATTAGTTACACAGTATCCAGGCAGACAGTGTAAGAACCAACCGGACATTCAAAGTCTGATTTCTAGTCTGAGTTTTCACAGCTGCTATCAAAGCATTGCCTGAGAGCTGTGACAGAGGAGAGCTTACAATAGTCTCTATGCACAGGGATTGTCAGATGGGACTGCAAACAGAATGGTACGAAAATGAAAAGCGTCTGTAGCTATATACCATGTACAATAAAGAAGAGGTAACAATCGACAGAATGTAGAAAACACTAATGTATGATGTGCTGAACAATATGCATCTAGTTAAGCAAACCTGAATACTAGTTGAAAACTTCCAACAGATACATTGTGTACGTAGGCCCCGTATTTTATCCCAAGGTTACTTCAATCAAAAATATGGACAAGTTTACGTAAAAAGTTCAAAATGGCTTTCCATCCACATTTGTTCTTAGATTTGGACAGAGTAGGGAAGTTTAAGTTAGGACAGGAAATGATGGAAAATCTCATCTGAGCATAAACTTTCCATAGAAACAGCCGGCTTCTCTGCTGGCAGTCAGACCGGCTACAAAATTACAATACAATACAAATTTTGGCAAATCACATTCAGCAGGAAACATCATACCTTCCATCACATTATTATATAGGATGTTCCAAACTCTTATCATATTTCATGAAATGCTTCACAAAAATGTTGTCATGCTCTCTCCGCTGGGGCATACAAATTTTTAGATATAAGCTTTTCCCAAATGGCACGCAGCGACATGAGTCTAATATCTTTGAAATGACACACCAGTGTGTAAAGGGAAACGGCCAAAACCTCTGAAGTCACCATGATATATGTCGGCTCATTTTAGACTTTGGCCGCTGCTCCAGCTCTGGGCCTCATATTTTACCCGGGGATAATGACAGCGCAGAACAGAGACCTATTAAAAATGACAAGTGCACCAACTGTCTTGCAGCATCTTGTCCTGGGGGGAAGCCCAGCCAGTGTCAACCACTTAAACCCCTTTTAAGTGAAAGCATCTGTCTTCGCTCTCACTAGCACTGAGCTTATGGATTTAATGAGAAACAACATTTCACAAGGTGGGATATCTCCGATTAAGCAAGTGTATCACTACAGACTGGGCCTGCGGGAATACACAAAGCTTTATGCCACTGGTATCGTATATCTATCAATGGTGCCAGGCTCTTGATTCCTTGCGTCTTAACAACTCAAAACAATCACTGCGCTGCTTGGCACATTAGGAGCCGACCTCCATAAATGATCAAAATGCCTATAAAATAACCGTGCAATGCCTATTAAAGTGCTTATTTGCCAAGCAGAGTGCGCGTATCAGATGTGAGATTTTTCTGCTGCTTTCAACTGCAAGGTCAAGTGACAAAATAATATCCGTGTATTTTCTTAGAGAACACTTGGAGGAAGAAAAGGAGCCTTCCAACTATAATTTTCCCACACAGTTTATTTTGGCTGCTTATAATGTGCAACAGAAATCTCCCATCTACTCTCATAGTCCTCGCTGCCGACCAGTCTCCAGTCTCTTGGCAATCTCTGCTGTCCTGATTGAACAATCCTCAGCTTCTGACACTTCCAGGAGTGTCGGATGCCCAGTCCCTCTTCTGCACTGATTTCCACTGCACCTGACTTCCACTGCACCTGACTTCCACTGCACCTG
>NW_017306853.1:520152-529035 GCF_000935625.1 Nanorana parkeri | reverse complement strand
CTGCTCCTGACCGCCACTGCTCCTGACCGCCACTGCTCCTGACCGCCACTGCTCCTGACCGCCACTGCTCCTGACCGCCACTGCTCCTGACCGCCACTGCTCCTGACCGCCACTGCTCCTGACCACCCCTCCATTCACGCACTTCTCTACTTAGCATCACCAGTGTAACAGCAAACAATATATCACAAAATACTGCACTGTGTATGCTGTGCTATACATTACATGTAGGCAGGGCCCTCCTTACCATCTTGTCTTGAATTGTATTGTGATTGTAATGTCTTCCTATGATTGGAGGATCTACAGCCGAGTGATACACAAATAAGATACATTGTTGTTCATAATTAAGGTTCGTGAATACATTTTTAAGATTTAACTCCGGAGAGTAGTATCACTTTAATTGAAACATGAGATTGCTTGCTATATATTGCCATTAAAGTATTCAATCTTCTAGAGCTGTAAGGAGCAGCTGAACCATTTCACCGCCATTAATATAACACACG
This sequence comes from Nanorana parkeri, assembly GCF_000935625.1. NCBI lineage: Eukaryota > Metazoa > Chordata > Amphibia > Anura > Dicroglossidae > Nanorana > Nanorana parkeri. Next base: position 528,535 of record NW_017306853.1, on the reverse strand, counting down.
TCAAACTGATTACAAGTTGGCAGAACATTAAAACTGAATATTTAACACTTGGAAAGATGCTGGAGTTTCGGGGTTAGCTCAGGGTGTGGTGGTTGTGTTCTGAAAGGTTATGTAGTTTAGTGATACTTGCAGATACACAATCAATGTAAAAGGATATTATCATGAATGTCCTTGGGCACTGTGTCCTTACAAGTGTACCTATCAATGTTTGCAATCTGGGCACAGAGTTTTGGAACAATGCCTTACCAATATTAAGGCAACCGCTCTTTAGCCTTACCATGCTCGATGTGCCTAAAATACTACCTTATAGAGAGGCAGTGTAAGCAACATACCTGTATATCTGCAACGGGAGGTGTACCCAAAGCGGCATATCTTGTTTTTGTATGAGGTTGGCGGAGAGAATTGTCAAACATTAATACTTGTTATACACACCAACAAGATAGGCAGATGTCTCAGTAAGTACTTACAGCAGGCAGGCATCTGCCCATCCATAAAGTGCACCTGTGCCCAGACTTTGGACATGGAGTATTTGCATGTTCCTAAAAAGCTGTAAACTAGCTTTAAAACAAGTCCTCAATAACCTCTGTAGCTGCAGGGAGCATGGAGGAAAGGAATCCATTAAGTGCCTCTACTCAACAGCGACACTGAAATTGCATTCACCTTCCACTAGTATCTGTAGTAGCAGCAGCCTACCAGCCTTCCAATGTAAATTGTTAGAAACTGACGAAAACCCGGCTTAGAATCTTAAGAGTGGTTTTGAGGATGAATTACTTCAAAGTACATGCAGCTGCAGAGGTCAGTGTGGAATTGTTTTAAAGAGTAAGGAAACATTGTCTCATAACCCTTAGCCCACAACCCTTCCAATCAGATGTAGGCAACCCCCCCTCAAAGTCAAGGCCCACAGGAATGTGTACATTCCTGGTGTCTGCATGTGTGCAGCCTTCTATGGGGCTGGGAGACACATTGACTCCTATACACATACTGGCCTGATAGAAGACTATGGGGCTGAACTGCGCACGCACTGACATCAGGTGAAGGGATGCGACCATTGCCGCACACCTCAGCAGCGAGATCTAGCTCAAGAGGCAGAAGATAAATCAGAGAAAGCTACCTTCCCTTCACTGACTGGTCTCTGTAGAGAGCGGCTCTGCTTCTACATGCCATGTGACAATGGAGGAATCCCACATACACTATTTCCTTGTTCAGTCCGGAGCCATCCAGATACTGTGCGTGTGTGTGTGTGTGTGTGTACCTGCATGACCTACGTGTGTCCCACAGCCTGTGTACACAGCGAGCTCAGCCAATGTTCTCAGATGTTTGTAAGGAACCAGCAAAATGACGGCTACATTCATCTGATGGTTGTTTTTATCTGTATGAGACTTTCACATGTGCCCCTTGATTCTCCATTTCCTGGACTCTAATTCCATCACCATCATGTACATTGTTGTAGTTAGGAAGTATAAATCATCAGTGATTTTTTTAACAGATCAGTTTATTTTATGTTGGGGCCTCGAGCCTCATTGTGGGATCTCAGCTGTGAGCTTAGGGTTAGGGTGTTATTCTTGGACTTTAAAATATATTGTTCTAAGCACAACCCAACCGAATGAATATCATTTCTTACATTTTGCATCTCTGACCACAGACTGTGTCCCCTAGGATCACTTGGATGAACATCAATTTAAAAGAGAACTATGGCCAAACATTTTTGGTGTTCTCGTGAGGGTCAAAGGAGGATATTTACTATGTCCTCCTGTGACCCAAAACTCAGCATATAGCGGGCTATTGCCTGATGTTTCCTGACAGAGCTGACCTGCGCTGCAGTCGGACCAGATCCCGATAATATTGTTGTGATCCACCCTGCCAACTGAATGATAGCTGACCAGAGTCTGCCTCGCCTCTCTAGAGCCATAGCCAGCTGTGCCCGCTCCCTTCCCTGTCTGTCCCTCCAATGAGCAGGAACGGGGAGGGCAGGTGGGCATCCCTACGGGGAATGTGACTGACAGAATATAGTGAACTGATCTGCTGTGTGTGATCGCTCAGCTCTTGATCTATAGAGCCAACATGTGACAGCTTCGGTGTCTAACTATTGGGATGAGTGCATTTCACTCACCCCATAATTTCTCCTTTAAGGTCTCACAAAACAGATATGAAATGTACAGTCGTGGCAGCACCACAACCGTGACAGAACACGTAGATTTAGTCTTTGATGAGAACCCCAAACTACAGTATATTGGCATTCATAACAACACTGACACAATGCACCTGAATATTACATGGCCACAAACCAGGGTAACAATGCTCCCAAATTCTTTGTAAAGTCATCGGGGGAGATCTTTAAAGTCAAGTCTGCAAAACGTCAGAGTTTGATCCATCCATCACGGTTGTTAATACGCTCAGTGTTAATGTGCATAAAGCTGAGAAGTGCACACCAAAATAGCATCACGGTCCTGTTATCATGACTTGTATGCTGAGGGGGGATTTAGCCTGAGACATATTGCTCCTTAAAAGCCGAGTGTGCATGAGCCGTGTGGACGGGTGTGCCTGTGCTGACGCTGCGGCTATTAGCAGCTTTCATTCACTGCTCCTTTCACACCAGCTGCTTGTCGCTGGCACCGCTCAATGTTTTCAGCCGGGAAATCACCAGAGGGCACATTGAAAATAAGCCGAGTACAATGCTCGACTCGGGAACACCGACTTTATTAAAGGATCAGTGTCATGAAAATGACTCCTCTGATAATTCATGTAATGACTGTATCCCATATAGTAAGTCCTTCCTTTCCTATAGTAATTATCCTGTACACACTTACATGCAGATTCATCTGTCCAGGAACAGAGACAGGAGCTGGGACAAACTAAGACACAACCGAGGGGGTGTCTACCATTTTACCTTTTATTAATGTGATTTGAATCTTATTTAATGATGGAGCTCCGCCTCATTTCCTGGCTGGAGGACGTCCAGCATCATCTAAAACTCCCCCTCCCCGGACTGTCTGTCTCTGGCCCACCCTTTTCATGCATTGGATTTGAGTTCTTCCAGACATGGAGTCTCAGCATGACATGTGGGAGTTACCTGGGGCAATCTGCTGTTTCCAGGAAGCTGTGTACAGCCCCTCCCACCAGTCATGATCTGCCTGCATTGCATAGGAAAGCACAGAGACCCATTCGCAAAATATAAGTAGATTATACTTCAGCTTGAAAAAAATTTATAAAAATATGTTGCTGCAATCATTCAAGCCGCCCCAGCAGTGCCATAATTTAACCCAAGCCCTGACACTGTCTATTTGCTCTACAGCTTGGCCAGCATGTAAATGTTGAGAAGAATATAAATAAAGTTATATCAATGAAAAAGAGAATCCATATACTGAATGTTATCATTAGATGTATAAATCACATGACTTATCAGAATAGAATATTGTTCACAATAGCGATTCTAATGGATATATACCTGAAGGTTTCTGTAGTGCACCCGACTTCGGCAGTGAGATGTTTTTGCTGCGTCTTCGCTGCTGTAGAAAAGGCCGCATAGTTTGCAGTAGAAGCCGGTCCTTGGAACCACAAACTCCACACCTTAAAAAAAAAAAAGAGTAGAGACAAAGAATCAGGAAATGTAACAATGCGACTGTCTGTATTCTTTTCTCTTTCTTTGTTAAATTGTTTAGTTACAAGTTTTCTCCGGGTATTTCTGCAAATGAAAAGAAAGCCGGACTCTCTGTGATGATTTGAAATCTGAAAAAGAGTGACAGAGGTGCCGCTTTCATTTGCATTTGGTGCATCAGGAAGAGCTGACCCCACTGAGCCAGCACCCGGGCTTTTCATCGCTGGGAAGGGGGTGCGCTTCCTTTCTGTGTAGGAAGTGTTGGTCTTCGAGAGCCGTGGTTCTCAACTGGTGGGTCACAACCCTGTGTTCAGTGGTTCTCCCCCTAGCACAGCTCTGTCAGTTCTCCCATTGAGCAGCCATTCAAACTATGCTGCCTGGTGCTGAGTGTAAGCTTGAGGTGAGGTGGGCTGGGGTTATGCCCGCAAGGGAGCTCCATCCATACGTGCATTACTTACAGCTCCCTCGCGTGTCCTGTAGAGGTGCCTGGACCGGAGTGATGTCAATTTCTGGCTCCTGGCACCAGCAAGGGAGCTGTACAAGCAATGCACATATGGATGGAGCTCCGTCACAGCACAACAGCCCACACTGGACCCCAGGCTGAGGATCACTCCGGTTCTCATAAGGTAGGGAGACTTTTAGGGATTTTTTTCTGGAGTGTGAGTGAGATTGTCTGTGAATGTGTGAGATTGTGTGTGTGTGTCTGTCAGTGTTTTTCAGGGCCCGTTCACACAAGTACATTGCGTTAATTGCACAGTTCCATGCAATTAACAACACTGTATCATGCAATCACATCTACCGTGCGTTCTGATGTGCAAGGTGTGTTGCATTGCTATTCATTTGAACGGCACCCCAAACGCACCTCCCACCCACAGCTTAATCGCCCGCACCGAAACCGAGAGCTCCCAGTCATACAGTACCAATCTGGAGATGGTAGGACAGGCTACTGATCACATGAGTGGTTTCCTCACCTTACCTTCCTGTGTTCCTTTGTGTCGCACCGCTACACCACCCATCCCAAGAAGGACCGTCTCCCACAACTGCTCCATTCCATCTGGACGGCCGTCCTAAAAGCGAATGATCCACCTACCATAGGTGAGTACATCACTTATCCCTCTCACCAAGCCTCACCACATTTATTGCGCCAGGTAGTGGCGCTTCCGTTCTCCAATTTTGTCTTCCTTTTGATCACATGAGTGGGAAGCTCGGAATTTAGATTTTTTTAAAGCGCTTGCGGGAAGGGATTCATTTTTATTGGTATTTGTCCCCAGTGGGAAGAATTCACCATCCACCACATGCTAGTGACTACATAGGACATGAGCAGATATTCACAAGAATGACAGAGACAGTAATAAAACGGTACCAGGGATTCTCACGCTTCCCCAATCTACTTCTATAATGTTTTTCACTGTCTTTTCCCCCATTGGGGAGATTCACACAACACAGGAAATGAGGGAAAATCTTCCCCAAGGGTTAGAAAAGCAGACCAATGGTCTATGCTTTCATATTCTATCTAAAAATACACAAAAACTAAAGTTTTGGTTGGAGTTGCGCTTAGACATACTGTAGGTTCACACTGCCATGCACACTATGTAAACTGAAGTGGGAAGACATTTGGGTGAACTTGTCATTTCAGCACATGGGCTAATATATACACCCCCCTCTGAATACTCAGCAATGGAACCGAATGTAAATTGCTCGTTTAGAGTAATGTTACTCCCCGAGTGTAGCATACGTACCCAGAGGGATGTTCAGCTCAGTAAACACATTGTCCTGCTCCCAGGAAGGTGGAGAATTAATTTCTTTTGCTTCCAGTTCTGGGACTTCTGGGGATTTCACTTCTGATGATAGAAAATGATTTCAATCAGACATCAGGGAGGAACATTTCAAGTAGATATTGTTTTGAACTAGGAGCTTGGACACAAAGCAGGGAGCCTCAGGTGGCCTCATACACCATGCGAATCTGACCTTTTTGCCAACAAACTCAAGTGTGACCCGTCCCTACCGAATATTAGGGTCACCCATAAGGACCTTCAATGAGCTGTGGGAAGGCAGATACCACCCTTTACATTCTCAGCAATATCTGAGACTTGCATATAACACTCTCCTAGGTTTATGTGATCCTAGAGCACTGTGTACGTGCACATGATGCCATAAAAGGGTCCCACTCCCTTGTCCTTCATTCAGTGGAGTTGGAGCCTCTTGTCACATTAGTTCATGTTCCCTGCAACGGGTCTCATTGAGCCAGGTCACGGTATAGCTAGTAGGAGAAAGTCACATTTAACTGGACTGATTCTGTAATGTGACGTTTCACAGCTTCACAAAGCTACTTCTTCAGTTCTCTTGAATGCCAGAAATATACCTCAGCAGTTATAGCCACAGGTTATATATCACTTCATCCAACCATGAGAAAATAACATCGCCACAGACTTCCTGACACCAAAGATGGGAGTATGTAACTGGGGGGGGGTTCTTGGAGAACTAACCACAGAGCTTCTGTGGGGGATGTTCCTGACAGAACTGTGGCTTAGAGAAGCTGCAAAACATCTTCAACATTACAGAATACGTCCAGTTACGTCCAGAATATGTCCAGTTGAATGTGACTGACTGCTACTAGAAGAGTTGATCCAGGATCGCTTCTGTTGTAAAGCCGACAGTCGGCTCTACAAGTTTAAGCAGACTCCGGGCGGCAAAAGTCGCCGGGAGTCTGTTTAAACAGCCCCGATGCTGGCGACGTACACTGTATGTCGTCAGTCACGAAGGGGTTAAGGCTTTGTCCCTTCCTTTTAAATGAACCATTTTCATGTTTGCTCTCAGTGTTTAACCACAATGTATTGTCGTGACACCATTGTCCAATAAAAAGGACTTATTTATTTTTAAACTCTTTGAGTGCTGGTGACCTATTTCTTCAATTGTTCGTTTTGCACGGTGCCATCCGTGGAGTTACTACAAGCACCATCTTCGTTTATTGGCCTGGACTGCTGAAAGGTGTGCGGAGAGCACCCTCACCTAATTACCCACCCCAGAGACATCTTAATTGACTCGACTAATGTAGCTGTGAGACAGGCTAGCTCATCAGATGTGGTCTAAGAGAGGTGAAAGAATACCCCAGGAATAGGAGGTCATGTGACATACAACAAGCGTCTATGTTACTCCGGACTGTAAATATGATGGCTTTGCCATTGACGTACCGGACATTGAACTCTCACTCTCTCTTTTATTCCGTCTGTCCTCTTGGATGTGCTCGTCCATTGCGGTCACATTGCTGTTGGCCTGACAGTCCGTTCTCTTACAGAGATCTACAGCAGTCTTATCTGTGTATTCGGGATTCTGAGGGTCCATAGTGTGCCCCAGGCCCTCTCTAGCAGGTTCTTTATTTGAAAGTCTGTTGGGACTTTTGGCACTTTCCTCCATTGCGTCGCCACTCGATTCTGGTTTTGCAGTGACATCGGGGGCATTTGCAGCAATCTCACAGCAGCTACTGGCGGGGCTTGCACTCTCTCTTGGGGATGCACAGCTCATTAATACAGAGGAGCACCCACTCCTAGTTCTCTCACTGTATGTGCATTGTAAATCCACAGCATCAATTCCGTGTCCACATATCTGAATGCAGTTGTCGCTGTCCTTCTGGGCCACCGGTACTATTTCCTCAAGTTCAGTGATGTCAGGTTCTACTATAAAATCCTCCTCTCCAACTTCATCTACTGTCACAAGTTCCTCCATGTTTGTCGGGTACCAGCTCTCTCCTTCCAGCTCACTTCCGCTTTCCCAGTCTTGCTCCTGTGAAATGGCACAGACATCATGTTAGCAGACTACCATCCATGCTGGCGGATTGCATATTATCAATACGTTAACCTTTCTGCAATGCTACCAACCGGAAACGACACAACAATCTCCTTAGAAGACTTTCGTTTTTAGAAAAATACATGGTTTGTGCGTCCTGAGAATGCCAAAGTTACCCAAAGTGTGGCCCATGTTCTGTCATTGGTGCACATTCACTGTGCAGGTAGCATCTATGGAAGCAATGCAGTTTATCGCATATCTGGACCCAAGAAAAACATGTTACATAATATACTGCTGCTTACCTGTCCTGAGATGTGGTGGCTGCATTGGTTTTTTTAACCTTTATTTTCACTTATTGCTCATCCATTGGATTTTCTTTTGATATGGGTCCATGAAAAAAAAAAAAATATTACAAGTAGTGATGCACCAAAATTTCGGCCGCCGAAAATTACAATGTTGTCAAAATGCCAAAAGTGCCAACTTTCGGCCGAAATTGTGGTGCATGCCTGGTTTTTCTTCTACCCACTGGGCGCTGTTCTGTGTCCTCTCACAGAAAACTGTGCAGTTTAGGAGGAGAGCACTGTGAGCGGTTGGACTCTCCTGCCTCACCGCCCCACTCAGCCTCCTGTGACAGATCAGGAGAGAAGCGTGTGGGGGCGGAGACAGCTGTCGCAGGAGGCCGGGCCGGCGGTGTGGGGGAGGAGTCAGCTGTCACGGGAGACTGAGCTCTTCTCCTGCCCCGCTCTCTCGACCTCCTGTGACAGCCAATCCAGGAAGGAGAGCGAGGTACAAACACTCAATGATCGGTGAGTGTTTGCAGATAATTGAGGACAGAGTATGGTTACTACAATGGGGCAAAAAAGTATTTAGTCAGCCACCAATTGTGCAAGTTCTCCCACTTAAAAAGATGAGAGAGGCCTGTAATTGGCATCATAGGTAGACCTCAACTATGAGAGACAAAATTAGAAAACAAATCCAGACAAATCACATAATCGGCTGATTTGA
>NW_017306853.1:511668-519934 GCF_000935625.1 Nanorana parkeri | reverse complement strand
CTAAAAAAAAAAAAAAAAAGTACAAAATACAAATATTTAATATCAATAAATAAGTTTATAAAAAATAAAAATATAAAAAAAATGTAAAAAGGTTAGAAAAAGAAAAAACAAAATTTTTGGTTTTCGGCTTGAGATTTCCTTGCGGGGCGCCTCTACTTACAAGCAATTCTACATAACTGAAGGAAGAATGAAGCTGCTTGGAGCATTGGTGCAAACTCTGATCTCACTGACACTTTAATGTGAGTACATACAGTATGTGTACCATGAATTATAAAGATACACGGAATTCTCTGAACTATAAATATGTGTTTATAGATATTCATACATAGAGGGAAATCATCTTCTACAGTCTATGATATGACTGTAGTAAATTACAAATGTCCTGTTATGTCTGTACATCAGCAGAATTATTTGCAGCAAGATTTACAGCTGGTGCCACCGTGTCTTTAAATATAGCCTTCCTTTAGGGTCTGTAGGGCAAGGCTTCAAGCAGTCTGTTAGCCTTGAGGAATATTAATCCCCGACCAATAAATCCGGGGCAGCATTGTCAGGTCTGGCTGTTTAATAATCTGTATTTCAGTTGCCCTAAAGGAATTTCATTGGTGCCATCGTAGCTACTGTCCGTGCTTACCAGGCCGTTTTGCCTGCCCACACAGATATTGATAGTGTCTCCATCTGACCGTTACCTCATGATTAGAAAGAGATGGAGCTGGAGGTATTCCCAGAACATTTTCTGCGACACAAACATTCATTAACCCCAAACAGATCATATACCATTCGCTACCTGAGGAAAGCGAACAGACTGGCAGGGTCTCTTTACAACTTTGGTCCATATATAGAATTGTTTCGGAAGGCAGACTGTAGAAAAGTTTGTCCCGGTCATATGTCTCTGTGAGTTAATATTGCCAAGGGAAGTCATGCAAAGTAATTTATACATGCAGAAAACATGTAAAAAAGAAACCGTGCAAAGCTACAAGACAAGGTCAACGCAGGGCAATTTCCTTACACAACAGCTATGCAAACCAGTGTCAACCATATATCAAATTCGACTGCTACAGATGAAATAACATAGGCCCGGGACACAAGTCAACGGATCATTTTCATCAATGGGTACACTTCTTTTTTTAGGACCTAAATGCTTAAGTTCATGCAATACCATCTCCTAATGACTGCTGGTTTAACACGGCAAATTGTTGATTTATTATTAGATTAAAGGGCGCGTTAGTAGCTCTGCTGAAGGCTCGCAGGATTAAATGAAGGGATCAGAAGGGTAAAGCCTTAATGTTTATGTTCTAGCCGGCATTCCGTGCTTCGTATTGCCTTCAGTCTATAGGACAGGGGGCAAAATATATTCTCTTTGGTGGGAGCTTCGCATGGAGCTCACGGCAGCAATAGCGAAGTATTGATAAATTAGACTTTTACATAAAAGTAGATCTGTGAGACAATATTGTATATGCTGAATTATAGAAAGAGAAGCAAAGTCCAGAATCTACGGAGCTATTTATTAAGGCTCAGATGGGTGGTTTTGCTCTAAAATCTGCGTCAGGTCTATTTATAAAGGTTTTTGTCTGACACCTTAAAGCTTGGTGATCTGTAACTTATAACGAGAAGTGAATATTGGTATCTGTACTCCATTATACTCTGCTGGGGTTCACATACTGCAGCCTATTCATAAAATGCAGTGTATGGCAGGGACATGCTGCGTGGGGGAGGCAGGCAGGGGCCTCAATTGCCATTATGGAAGAAAAAGCTGTGAGCTGTCAAGTCTGAAGCGGACTGTTTTTTCTCCATTCAGACCGGCTTCTAACAGGTTACGCAGCGAGAAAAGCCTCCCCACTGTGTAACCTGTCAGTCATCTGGCTTTTGACAGCTATGTTAGGTTACACTGCAGCAGGCTTCCCTGTGAGGTCACATCTACAACAACCTCTGACTTGGAGTCAGAGGCTTGAGCTCTGTGGATGGTTTGGACCAATTGCAAAGCGCCATTGGTCCAAGCAGTCCAATAAAAAAAAAAAGAAAAACTGACGGCATCCATCTAGATGCCTCATCAGTGATGAGTAAGTTAGGGACAGGGAGGCTCCACCCTCCATCCATCACACCTCAGTGACCGGGCCTGGGACAGGGGCAGGCCAGGGGTGCCTCTCCTGCCACTGACCTCACTGCACATCCCTGATGTATAGCCTCCGTTGCTCTATGGAGGTCTCTCTGCTTAATGCAGCAAAGGGAGCTTTGTAGAATTTGATGAAGAAAGCGGCACACTGCTATTCACCAGTACAAAGCTTTAATCCATAAAGTTTGCAACTTACAGCATGGGATTCACCACCCAGTTGCCGCCCACCTCTAACATGTTTCACCCATATGGACGCCATTGACCTTTGTGTTTGGAAAAGGAGAGCTGGTCATGTGACTGGCAGATCGTGTGACCGGGTGCTCCACCTAACTTTTAAATCCCATTCGTATCTGCTAGCTCCAGGCTCATGCAGCCAGTGGAGCGCAATGCACATTTCTAAAGCATACTACTGAGCTTTATTAGTGCACAGCGGGTGTGTTTTTGTCTCTTTTTATGGCAATATCACTTCTTTATAAAAGTCCCAACTTCTGTTTAATCCACTTTCACAGGCGTGTAAATGACACATTTAATCTGTGAAAAAAGAATATACCTGCAAATGAGAGCAGATTTGACACTTGCCAGGATACAGAGCCACCATTCCTGGAAGAGCTGGCGGCATCTGTTTGGTTGCTTGTTTTAATTATAAACTATGAGCAGACGGAAAGTTTAACGATTCTTTTGCTGACCCTCCACAGTGGCGTTCCTGCTCAAAATTAAGGGTTAGAGTCACAAAATGTTAAGGGTAGTGCACCTTCTTTAATAGCAATACATCAGATCCTGGTCACCACTTTAGAAAACATACCGTACTACAGTTTGGAACTTTTTGGACCCAATTGACCAATTTTTCAGAACACCAATTCACACTTTTACTTTGAATAAGTCATCACTGAGAAGAATGAAGGGTCACGCAGGTTGTCTGGTGATATTCTAATGAGTTGGAACATTCCTGTGACTGATAGCAGCTTACAATTATAGATGTTATTATTGCCTCTTAGAGGTATGTGACCTTATCTTTGCTCAAGTATTCTCATAGGGCCCTTTAGATTTGGGGCAGGATGGCCAGCCGATAAGTGTATGTCCAGACATTACCAATTTTTAACCCCAGTAATTTGTTCCTGTAGCAAAAAATTAAGTTTTTATTATTCCCCGTGATGTCATCACCAAACTTGTAAAATTCTTGCAGAGGCATCTTCTGGGAGGTCAGGTCCTGTTGAGGTAGGTGCTCCCCCAGAACTACATCTACAAAACGCCATTTGCCTACACGCAGGGAGGGGAATTTATCAAAATGTGGAGCAACTGTGCACGGCAACCAATCGGCTTCTTTCTCTCATTTTCAAATCCTAACTGCACAAACTGAAGAGAGACGCTGATGGGCAACTGCTCCAATTTGGGTCTTCTCCAGTTTTGATAAATTCAACAGTGTGTGGTCAGGGTCTTGAACATCAAGGTAGCAGCATGGTTTTGCTGATGAATAAATAAATGTCTGCTTGTAGAGAGGGACAGATAGGAGCAGGGGACAGTCCAGGACATTGACAATGCTGCTCAAGATTTCTGGCCAGTGAGGACTCCGTGTTTTGCACCCTTTCAGTAATGCTGCATGCGTGTGCACTGGACCCATTTTTGCTTCTCATTCAGGGGGAGATGTAAACATCAATAGAGTGTGATCAGCGTTGGTACCGCTGCTGGAAAAACATTGTTAATATTTACATGTTGCCCCTGAGCCGCATCGGTGGCCAATTAGGACAAACCTTTCATGCGTACAGTGTACAACTTTTTATACTGCCAGCAAGATCCTGTGTAATTCAATATGGCCGTGTGAATGACGCCTTAAACTTACACCAACCCCACTCATATCAAGTTTGATATCTATATTTCCTCTACAATTAAGCCCAGCCTTGTGGGTGGAACATGTCTTAGATCCAGGCTGGGACTCTCTGTTCATGTTCTGCGGATGATTAAAGTTTTCAGCGCTTGAATTTGTTTTGAATTGCAGACGGTCTTATGTTTTGGATCAGTAGATATGATGGACATATCATTTGTTGTAATCACGTGAATAAATAAAATGTGTTTTTGTGACATCTAAAAGATGAATGTGTTATTATGAACAGAAAATGAAAGCCAACATCACATCGCTTGTTTTATCTATTGCTAATTTTTTTTCACTTGCACAAGTTTTCACACATCAGCCCCACAGTTCCAGGACTGGTGAGCTGGGACCGTGCTTGTCAAAAACCAGAAGCCAAGCCACAGTCCTCATTCATTTCTACTTACTTTGTGCTTGATCACAGATTCGATATCTGGCTCTTCCGGGTCACCCTCGGCTCTGTCCGGTACTGGGTTATGGTTCATTTCCTCTTTACTGACGCCAGCCTGACAAACATGCATCAGATGATCAGTCATCCAGAAATACAAACATCACATAGAAAAGTTTTCTTTTTCCTTTTTCTTCAATTTCAACCCCAATTATGGATTTTTTTAATACACTTTACTTAGAAACAACTGAAATTGGCAGATTGTGGTTATTAAAAGTTGAAAGGAAGCCCCAAAACTGTCAACCAAACTTCCAAGTGTATGGGCAGCATTAGTGTTATAGCGTCCATAGTGGCAGACGCCTGATGGCTACCAGCTTGTGAAGCGACTCTGGGACAGTTATTTTTTCTCGACCAAACTAAATTCTAACAGTGAATGTGATTTTCATTCAGGAAACTCCATTCATTTCAAAAGCAAATGTTAAAATCAAATGAGAGTCTCTGATGGCATTATCGAATGTTCTGATGTGATTTTTCATATGGACGTTCGTACAAAATCCTAACTATGTATATAACCAACTTTACTATAACTGGCCAGTCTCTCTCTCTCTCTCTGTAGCTCTCAGTAACTCTGCAGTCTCTCCCTTAAGGTGCCCATACACTGCTCGATTCTCGTACGAGAATCGGGCGAAATCCCGCGATCGTACGAGAATCGAGCAGTGTGAACTAAGACGTGCGGCCGTTTCTACTGTACGGTCGCACGTCTTTTGTCGAGCCAACATGCTTGAAAACCAGCCGAGAATCATACGATTCTCGGCGGGTTTCTAGCCTGCTAGCCCGATAGCTGCGGAACGGGCCGGTGTGCGCACGCGCACACTGCCCGTTCTGCATTGCCGTCATCGGAAGCCCGCCCCTCAGCGGGGCGGGCTTCCGATGATCGCAAGTACGATCTGCCCGTCCAAGGTGGGCAGATCGTACGGGCTTTTAATGAGCATACGACCATCGCAAGACAAAAGTCTTGCGATGGTCGTAAGGTGTATGGGCACCTTAACACTAGGCAGCGTTCCTTTCTGATTGTCCGGTCTCTACCCGTAACTAAGCAGATTCTATCTCTAACTGAGCAGTCTCATCCTAGCAGTCTTTCACTCTTGAGTAGTGTTTCTCTTGATAACTAGGCTGCCTCCCCTTGTAATTGAGGAGATTCTCTCTATAACTGACCAGTCTCTGTCTGTCTGAGTAGTGTTTTATGGGTAAGTGGGCAATATCTGTCTGCTACTGGGCAGTCTCTATCCATAACTGAGCAGTCTCTCTCTGTAACTGAGCAGTCTCATATAAAACTGACCAGTGTCCCTGTAGCTGGGAAGTCACTTGTAATGAGCAGCAGTCTCTATAACATGGTAACATGGCAGTGATAAAAGTGGGCTTTGGGTAATGCTGCAGGTATGGAGTTTGGGGTCGTGTTACAGATACAAGTGGACTGAGAAGCGGGTTATTTGAAGGGTTGTGGGTACAGGTCTTCAGGAACAGACCAGCGCATGTTCTGGTGACGTTATTGGGCCTTTAATAGTACAAGGACATCATGATATTATGCAATAAGTAAATGAAGACTTTGATTACCTTTTGAACATCTTTGTCGTCTTTAACATCCTCATTTGCCTCCGATATCTTACTCTTCTTGTCTGGACTCTGTGGAACATTGGCTCCAGCTTCTCTGTTTGGTTTTGGTTCTGAGCCATCTTTCTTGTTAGAATCTTCTGTGTGACTTTCCTTTGTGTCTCGAGACTTGTTCTCTTCTTTCCTCTTAGTTTTTCCAGGTGTGACAGAAGCTTTGCTGTCTGATTTAGACTTGGACTCCCTCTTGTAGTATTCACCATCTCCTCTCTTATGCCTGGATGATGAGTAATGATTACTGTATTTCTCCCTGTGTCCTCTGGACCCATCAGGACGATCATCCATCTCTTGCTTATCAATCTGCCTGGAGTAATGCCTTCGATCGTGGACCCAGTGATCCGTCCTGTCTCTCTTCTCTTCCCCGTTATCTCGCCATGAACCTTGTTCACGTTCATCTTCCCATCTGCCATAGCTCTGTTGATCCCCCCAAGACTCCCTGCCATTCCCCCATTCTGCTCTGGAGGGTCCTAAGGGACTGTGTGGGGAACTGCAAGATGTGAAGCTGGGAGTGTGGGACTTCGGAGACAAAGAGCGGCTCACCGGGCTGCGCGATCTCGTCCTTTCATTTCTGTATCTATCAACAGGAAGACATGCGTCAAATATGGAAATGCTTAGAAAAAACGTAGAATCCATGTCCTGAACAATCAATATTACCTGTCTGTATCACGGAACATGTCTCTTTCCCTCTGTGAATGAATGTCGAGAATAATGGCATCCACTGTTTTACCCGGCTTCTACAAGAATCAAAACACAACAATTGTATTTTGTTAATAAAAACTACCGTTGTGCCTTAAAACTATTAACTTCTGCATTAGGAACATATGCCTGGTCTAGTGTGCATTTGTGTTTGTATGTTTCTGGACTGACAAAATATTCTGCTACATACTAGGGATTCCAGAACAATGATATTGTGGTACTTGGGGTCCCAAGAACAATAATAGACCGATGTTTGGGGGGTGGCAGGCCAATGGCACACCAACACTAGGGATCCAAGAACAATGACACTTGGAGCCCTGGACCAATGACATAGTGACACTTGGTGACCTGGACTAATGACACAGTAATGCTTGTGGTCCAAGTACAATGAAACACTGACACTTAAAGCCCTAGACCAATGACAGTTGGAACCCTAGACCAGTGACGCACTGACACATGGAGCCATAGACCAATGACATAGTGACGCTTGGTGACCTGTACTAATGACACAGTAATGCTTGGGGCCCAAGAACAATGAAACACTGACATTTGGGGCCCAAGAACAATGACACTTGGAACCCTAGACCAGTGACACAGTAATGCTTGGGGTCCAAGTACAATGAAACACTGACACTTGAAGCCCTAGACCAATGACACTTGGAGCCCTAGACCAATGACACTTGAAACCCTAGACCAGTGGCACTGACACTTGAAGCCATAGACCAATGACACAGTGAGGCTTGGGGTCCCAGAACAATATTACACTAACACATGGAGGCATATGATGACATAGTCACACTTGCGATTTCTAAATAATGACTCGCTGAGTTCCAGAAGAGTGGTAAATGACGGTATGCTGATACTTGTGAAGAGTATACCAAAAAGCCAGTTGGGTGTCCCGACTCAGTAAAAATAATTGTTTGAGCGAATTATATTACAGAAATGATTTTAATGTAACTAATTAATTGCTGCAGAAACTAATTCACTCAAACTGCCTGTATTTAGAATCAGACTTGTGATAGATACAAAGGGGTCCAGCAAGTGCAGCAAACCATAGCAGGCTATTAGATTTCTCTCTTATGTATTCATTGGGGGCAGATAGCTAACTGGCTGGGGGTGTTGCTGTACATAGCTGTTCTTTGCACAATGTGTTCAACATCTTCATATATTACAAAATCGATTAGTTAGCCGATTTATTAAAGTGACATTAAACCCTCAGATTTTTTAACATAAAACAATACTGTAATGTGCGCCTTACTGTAATCCATGGTAGTTTCCCTTCTCTTTGCTGCTCTTCCTTTTTAAATCCTTACCTCTTCTCATGCTGGGGGAGAACTTCTGTTTTGCAGCAGACTGCCTTGTCTCTGGAATGGATACATGGTGTCTGTGTGAAGGTTCACAACCTGAGCCAGCACTACAGGAAGAGGCACTCAGCTGCAAAGGGAAGTTCTCCCCCAGCATGAGAAGAGATAAGGATTTAAAAGGAAGAGCAGCAAAGAGAAGGTAAACTACCATGGATTACAGTAAGGCGCACATTACA
>NW_017306853.1:481087-510995 GCF_000935625.1 Nanorana parkeri | reverse complement strand
TGTCTGTGTGAAGGTTCACAACCTGAGCCAGCACTACAGGAAGAGGCACTCAGCTGCAAAGGGAAGTTCTCCCCCAGCATGAGAAGAGATAAGGATTTAAAAGGAAGAGCAGCAAAGAGAAGGTAAACTACCATGGATTACAGTAAGGCGCACATTACAGTATTGGTTTATGTTAAAAAATCTGAGGGTTTAATGTCACATTAAGTTCGATTAATCAGTTAATCGGATAAAAAAAAAAATACATTTAAAAAGAAGGCTCCAGTGATGGACTACTAGTTTGTATTGAGATTGCAGTCCATCACAGGAGCAAGCTTGGAGCGGTGGAAGTAAAAAAAAAACAGTAAAAAAAGTGTGGTGTGCAATATAGTGAAATGAAAAGTGTAAAATTATACAGCAATGAATGCAGAATGGCAGCGGCTATAGAGGACTACAAATCCCAGCAATAGTACATTATACAGCACAATTTAGAATACCGCCAGCTATAGAGGAATACAACAAATCCCAGCAATAGTACGTTGAAGTTCTCCCCCAGCATGAGAAGAGATAAGGATTTAAAAGGAAGAGCAGCAAAGAGAAGGTAAACTACCATGGATTACAGTAAGGCGCACATTACAGTATTGGTTTATGTTAAAAAATCTGAGGGTTTAATGTCACATTAAGTTCGATTAATCAGTTAATCGGATAAAAAAAAAAATACATTTAAAAAGAAGGCTCCAGTGATGGACTACTAGTTTGTATTGAGATTGCAGTCCATCACAGGAGCAAGCTTGGAGCGGTGGAAGTAAAAAAAAAACAGTAAAAAAAGTGTGGTGTGCAATATAGTGAAATGAAAAGTGTAAAATTATACAGCAATGAATGCAGAATGGCAGCGGCTATAGAGGACTACAAATCCCAGCAATAGTACATTATACAGCACAATTTAGAATACCGCCAGCTATAGAGGAATACAACAAATCCCAGCAATAGTACGTTATAGCTGGCGGTATTCAGCATTGCGCTGTATAATGTACTATTAATGGGTTTTGTAGTCCTCTATAGCTAGTGGTATTCAGCATTGCACCACTGTATAATGTACTATTGCCGGGATTTGTTGTATTCCTCTATAGCTGGTGGTATTCTGCATTGCGGTGTATAATGTATTATTCCTTGATTTGTAGTCCTCTATACAGCGCAGTGCAGAATACCACCAGCTATATAAGAGTACAACAAATCCCAGCAATACATTATACATACAGTGTATAATGTATTGCTGGGATTTGTATTCCTCTACAGCTGATGGTACATTGTGCTGTATAATAATTTACCATCAGCTATAGAGGAATACAAATGCGAGCATGAGGTGGGGAGAAGGTGTGGCACGCAGCGTGTGTGGAGCTGTGAACAGGGCCAACCAGCCGATTAATCGATTGAAAAAGTTGACAACTTTTTCAATAATCGATTATGTCGATTAGTTGTTGCAGCCCTACATAAATATTTAAGGAGAAACTATGTTAATGAATACATTATTTGATCATCTTTTTATAAAAACAATAGTTAATCAAATATGACTGTACAGAAAAACAAGGTTTGTGTCCGAGCAAATTAAACCATTGGTGTCTTTCCCGGTTCCCTGCAGCACATGCTCCGTCTAATTCCTCAGGTCAGGGGGTTGTACAGGTCGGGGGGTTGTGCAGCTGCCATAGACGAGCACATGTCCTGGAATGAAATGCTCAAGCAGGCTCAGCCCTTCCTGGCAAATTTGGTATAATTCAAGCTCGCAGTAGCTAAAAACAGTGCTGCCCTCTCTAAGCCCTACCGGCCATCAGGGGTTAATGTATATTTAATGTATACCACCAAACTAGAAAACTTCAGGGTGTCAGGTTCACACTATAAATACCATCAGTGATTTACTATTCTCTCTATCTGCCCTTAAGACAAATGTATAGCTCATCAAATTTCTCCAAGACAGAAATGTTACAACCTGGGTGGTTTAGGTGACGTACTGCGTAATAAAATGTCACACATATGTACTGCTTTTTCCAGATGTATATTCCCCGGCCGCCTTGGAAAATGGCACTTTATACGTCTCTTAACATATGCTCAAAGGCTAGAAATCAATCTATGGAAATATTTATTATACATTTAAAGCTTCCCTGGCCTTGCCCCCAGTAGCCCCCTAACCTCCGGAGGATCACCCTCAGCATGCATTTTACCTTTTTTTCAATATACGTACCTTTTCCAGGCCAGTCACATGACAGACAGATGGCTTCACCTCTTCTCTTATGGTCTTCAATTATACAGACAGCAGCACTGACATGATTGCGTCTTCACCGCTCTCGGCATCATTGCATCGCACATACAGTACGTGAACTTGCATGATTTTTGTACTGTGATGGGGCAGTAACAGGATGTTAAAAGGAATGAGTAGGCAACCTACAGCCCCCAGATGATTTTTACAGACCCTGCATTGTGGTGAGTACCACTTTAATGGTTCCTGGGCTTAACTGCTGTTTGGAGCCCAAGATCACAGATGGTGGGCACAATACCCGATCCCTACGTCAGTGATAACTCCAGTAGCAGAGGATGAAACCAGCACGTGGTGAAGGACAAAACTCAGGGGAAATATTGAATACCAGAGAGCCCTAGGGAGGCTGCCGCGCTGGAACGGAGGGAGGCAGGAGACACAGGTTTCTGGAAAGGTACATATAGGAGCCCTTTTATTGCAGTGGATTTGCATGACGTTTCTCCTTTTCCTTGTTCGGTGGGCAGAACCGATAAAACTATTTCTGTATATAAAGCAGACTGCAGAATGCTCTCTAGCATTTCTTTGTATTATTATCGCATATCACAAGGGGTGGAGCTGGTAGAAAAGGACGTCATCCTTCAGCACCTAAAGATATCTGATATTGTTCAAAGTGCAGATGGCCAAAAATAATGATCAGCCTAAAGAATCATAAAATATAAGTAGCCGTCTTTCATTTACTTGCAGCCGTTTCTGTGATGATCTCTTGGAAAGCATCTGAACAATCATTCTCTATGGGAGAAATCATTTTTTTTTTTTAATGCCCAATCAAAGTTAAATCTGGATTACTCTGCCCATAGACATGAAATAGGTTAATCCGGAAATGAAGCACCACATATATTCCAGTCCAAAAAATAGGTTTATTGCAAACATAGTTAGTGTATGAAAGGCAATGGGGGGTATTTATCAAAACTTGGGCAGACAAAATCTGGAGCAAATTTGCGCTGCAGCCAAACAGCTTCTCTCTCTCATTTTCATATCATACCTGAGCAAACTGAAGAGTGATGCTGCTTGGTTGCCATGGGCAACTGCTCCAGATTATGTTTGCTCCAGTTTTGATAAATTCCCCCCAATGTCTTTTGCTATCTCTTTCACAAACCAAGGTGATTGTGGAAATGTTTTACTTTATTACAGGTATTTATACAGCGCCGACAATTTACGCAGCGCTTTTACACAGTGCACAGTCACATCAGTCCCTGCCCACAAGGAGCTTACAATCTAAGGTCCCTATCTCACATACATACATACATACATACATACAGGGCCAATTAACCTTCCATCATGGCTTTGGAGTGTGTTGGAGGAAACCGGAAACCCACGCAGGCACGGGAGAACATGCAAACTTCTCGTAGAGAGTGACCGGGATTCAAACCAGGGACCCTCAGTGCTACAAGGCAGAAGTGCTAACCACTACGCCATCCTTCGGTGTGCAGAAACCGCAAGCCTGAAATCCATTTCTCCATAGTCACACCATGGACAACAATAACAATACAAAACTACCATTTAACCAAGCTTCAGGGTTCCAGTGCCACTAACCCATCACAACTCGTATAGAAGAAAAGGAAATGGCCTTCAAAAAATATAAGACAGAGGGGTCACTATCGGCGTTCAAATATTAGGAATGCAACAAAAGAGCAATCAGGGCAACAAAAATAGAGTACGAAGAACACACAGCAACAGACATCAAAAGAAGCCCCAAGAAATTCTTTATATATATAAATAGTAAACGGGTAAGGACAGAACATTTGGCCCCATAAAAGAGGAAAATGGTAAGCTGGCTACCAGTGACAAGGAGAATGCTGATGTGTTAAACACATTCTTTGCTTCTGTCTAGAAAGATCAAATGTAAACAAATCTCCAGAATCAGATGTGTTACATCCACGAGTACTCAAGGAACTTGTAGTGTGTCTCCAGTCTATGTCTCCTGAAGCTTGTGCCCAGTCTTTAACAACTCCTATAGCATCTTCGTACTCTCTGACCATCTCTTGTAGTATGCCAATAGTCTCTGACCAACTCCTGCTGCTTGTCTGTTATCTCTGGCAGCTTTCTATGGCATTACATTCAAAGAGTATTATGTGCGACCCACTGCTATGAAGCCCCTGGTATTAGACACATTGGGGGAGGCATTTAAAAAAATCTCAAAGGCTAAAATCTTAACAACAAGGACAACAGTGACCTGAATTCTTCCCCTGCTACTAGTTTTATAAATGGCCCCGAATTAATCCGTATGCTACTGAGTTGCTTCTGACCTGCTTTAGGCTGCAGTGACCTGCTTCTGCATTCCAATTGTAAAAATGAATATCTACAGAATGCTCAGTGTTGTTATGGAAGAAGTTCTATATTATCGTCTAAAACACGGATCTGTCATACATCTTCAAGAGACATTCTCTAGCAAATTGCAAAGTGAGACGAATGTGACCTCCAGGCAGCTGTGCCCGTTGTCTGGACAGGAATGTCATTTCCATTTTGAGCCAAGAAAACTGGGTGGGTATGAATTCCTCCCTACAACCTGAGCCTGCCTTTAAATGATATAACTCCTAGACATACATTAATAAAAACTACCCGTGACATCAAAATGACATCTTGTGGACGTTCAGCAACGACGATTTCATGCAACTGAAACTTCAGCTGCAGATTGCAATGGAGGCTTAACTGGCCTCTTGTGGCCCGTCACACATTTCATGGCAATCATTTTCAGAATAATTGCTGGCAGTGCCGTCCTGCAGGTGCCGTGAGTTGCGAGGATCTCTGGGACACTGAACTGGTTTACAAGATAAGAGTCTAGCCGCAGATTTGTTGGGACCATATTGCATTATGCAATTTCAGTCTTAGGATGGCGCTCGGTGCCAAAGTCTCCTCCCTCGGCAAGCAGCACACGGGTTTAGTAAACGCTCTGTGATTGGTTTATAAAAATACAGAGCCATACCCGTCCACTGATGTTACTCTGACCTGACCACAGATGGAATATTATGTAATGTGTCAGCAGAGCTCCCGCTGGGTTCTAAACGCCTGCCAGCCCAGCTCCTGCAGGTGGAAGGATGCTACGCCAAATGTAACTTCAATGCAAGCATGAAGAGGCGACCAGTCAGTTTTCTCTGAGCACAATTCAATGAGGGAAGCTGAATCATTGTATAGTCTTCATTCAGCTTGCTGCTGCCACATGGAGGATGAGAGGCGGATGAGAATGGGAGTTTCCAACCTAATGATCCTTTCACAAGATTCGCCCGTGTTACCGTACATTATCACATCTACCAACAGTGAAACACACACCTACTGCTGCATTACCATTGTCAGAGATCAATCTGCACAGAAATAACGAATCTGCAGCTGCTAACCTTTCAGACCTGAACAAGGAAAGTGAAGATTTTCTGTCTCATGGGGAGTATCTGGAACTGTTACCTGTGCCCAAGAAGTATCCTAAAACATTTACATTTTGACTTGATTTCCTCCTGAAAAATAGCGGTGCACGTCCTGTGCCTAGGCACTCCCGATACCAGAGCACTTCCTGTGCCTAGGCACTCCCGATATCAGAGCACGTCCTGTGCCTAGGCACTCCTGATATCAGAGCACGTCCTGTGCCTAGGCACTCCTGATATCAGAGCACTTCCTGTGCCTAGGCACTCCTGATATCAGAGCACGTCCTGTGCCTAGGCACTCCTGATATCAGAGCACTTCCTGATATCAGAGCACGTCCTGTGCCTAGGCACTCCTGATAGAGCACGTCCTGTGCCTAGGCACTCCTGATATCAGAACACGTCCTGTGCCTAGGCACTCCTGATATCAGAGCACTTCCTGTGCCTAGGCACTCCTGATATCAGAGCACTTCCTGTGCCTAGGCACTCCTGATATCAGAGCACTTCCTGTGCCCAGGCACTCCTGATATCAGAGCACTTCCTGTGCCTAGGCACTCCTGATATCAGAGCACTTCCTGTGCCTAGGCACTCCTGATATCAGAGCACTTCCTGTGCCTAGGCACTCCTGATATTAGAGCACGTCCTGTGCCTAGGTACTCCTGTTCTGTATCCTCATAGCTGTATAACTTCAGTATAAGACCATCTAAGACACTCCTGCGTCTGACTGCCAATGTCACCAGATTTGGGGTGAAATTTTGTGATGTCACTACTGTGCTTCTCACGGTTCTCTTTGCTGGAGAGGAGGCTGTATCTGAGGATTACAATGCAAAAGATCTCCCTGCTTCGGGGGGGAGGGCAACTGACATAAGGGAACTCTACTAATATGGCCACCTCCACAGTATCGGCAGCTGCTGATATTTCTCTCCTCCCAGGTCTCTGACACAGTCACCAAAAAAGGAAACATTTTATATTCAGAATGTATTCTGGTTGTTTTGTAAATGTTCGTATACTGCTAAACCAGCCATAGAGACCCGAGCAACTTTCATGTCAGCTAGGAGACTACCCCATAGGAAATTAACTTTGTCAATACTTACAAAATGAGGTTACTGAAGTGATCTATCCATCTATCTGATTATATATATTACACACACATGCTCTGTCAGGATCCAGATCTGAACCTATGCTGTGCCTGGCAGTGGCTCTACCGGCTGAGCCCCCTTGAAACCTCGGATAGCTCCTTGCCTGCTCTCATGTATAATCCTCAAGTAAACTTAGTTTCTGCTGAACTCTGAACTCCTTGCTCCTCCCTTGAACTTCCTATTTAAGCCACGCCCTAGACTTCTTGTTTGTTAGATTATTGTGCTCCTGCCATTATCTTGCTTCCTGCTCCTTCTGTGATACAATCCGCTCATACTGCTACCCGTGTACCGACCTTTGGCTGCTGATTCACCGACTACTCTCATCGTCTTCTGCTTCATACTTGATACGTTCGGCTCCTGACCTCGGCTTGATCTCGCTTCTGCCTGCTCCTATACTACTACCATCTGCTTGTGTACCGAACTCGGCCTGTTATACCACAAATTTGCCTACTCGACTCAGAGCCTGATCTCAGATTGTGACACGCACACATTTTTGGGGAGGTTTAGATTTTTTGACATTTTAATGGAAAACATAATTAAAAAATTATAAATAAAGGAGAACTGCCGTTCATTTTTTGCCTCTACAAGACTGAACAGTGTCCGGTCTCTTACCTTGAGTTGTAGTTCCATATATCTCTTTGACATGCGGATCAGCAACTTCTCATCATTTATCATTGCTGGCTTCTCCTGGTAGTATTGTACCATGGCCTCCGCTGCCTCTCTGTATGCCATTTCCAGGAAGGCCTGCACATAGAGATCCGACATCAGAGACTTATATCTATATCGTAATACCTGGACCATGCAATAAGAGGCAAGGTATAAAGCATTCCATGGCAGCACCTTAAATCCATTCTATCCACCACAGGAAGGTCGTCAGACTGACTGCTACCGGGCCTTTGTCACCCAGTTGGGCGCATATTAAGATAAATTAATTGTCCCTTTATATCTGGCTAGATGCACCACTACCCTTCAATAGTAGGACCTCGCAGAGACATAATTGTTTCTGAAAACCTGCTCCGTGGAACCCTTACTACAGAGCTTGCTAGGAGTTCCTCGAGAGTTGCAAATTCATCTACCACCTACAATGTCCACCAATGTTATGGAGTAATCTTCCAATGTAAGGGGTCACCATTTAATTGACTGTAAAGGGGCTTTTTTCTCCAATCACCACCAATGTAAGGGGGAACTACACTGTCCACCAATGGAAGGGTGCATGCCTGCACTCATTACCAATATAAGGGGACACACTTCTCCTCTGAGCACTAGTGTTTTTGTGTTTCTTTTATGGCAATTATTATTTGTTTATCTTATTAAGATTTTTATTGTCTCATAGAGCGTGTGGGGGGTGGGGGGCTGGTTTGGGTTGTAAAATTATCCAGTCTGGGTTTCAAATACTCTAGTTATACCACATCCGCTATTGTTTTGTTCCAAACTTTCTACAGCTACTGTTCAATGTTTCCTGCAGGAAGACTTTATTAACATTTTGTTATTGTACAGCGGAGAATGTAAAGAAGTGATGTGGAGTAATCTATAGTGACCACTGTTCACCATTTATATTTGTAAGGTACAGCCTAGTCCCATCATGCCCATCTGGGACTACTCCTATTATTCATTTAAACATTAAGATTTTTCTTTTTAAAGTGCAGGTATATCTTTATACAAACAACATAACATGAGTTTCCTCAACCCCATTAGACAGTATATCAAAAATCAGAGCCGATCCCATTGTGCACTGCCCACCTTTCCACAACACCAAGCAATGTTCACATGAGATTTTTGTCCTGGCCTCTGTGATCTACTGTAACTAGATGCCTAGAGAAGAATGGGAGAGCGATGTGACCCTGCTGCATCTGAGGTCTGATTTTTTTTTTTTTTAATGCTAGCTGGGGGAGGGAACCCGTACTGTTTGTTATTTGTTTAATAAAGTATCACTGAATTTGAAAGCAGGAAAAACACACAAGGGACATCGATAGCACCATCATAAGGAAAGAAGAAACAAACATCTACAATTCCAATCTAATTAAAAAACAGCCATCGTTGTATTTCCAGCATTTATTGGGAGCCATTGTTCTTGGTCCTGCTTTCTGCAACATTTTTAATTCATATTTTAATTTATTGAAAAAGTTGTTTGTTTGTTTTTCAACAAAGGCAAAGTGTATCCATAAAAAACATCCCAAAACAAAACAAAGCACATTGAAAAAATAATATAACACCAATCTAAACCAAATCCCTCTGGTTAAAAAAAAACAACTTTTTATTACTTAAAGGAGAACTATGGGGTTAGGGCTTTTCCCCTATAGTTCTCCTTAGGTTAATGGGAGGACACAAACTAGCGTCCTCCCGTCACCCTAAGCTCAGTATATAGGGAGCTACAGCTCGCGGTATACTGAGACGCCGCAGCCCGAAAGGATCCCGACAATTCTGTCTGGATCCACCCAGCTACGTGACTGACCGCTGGTTCTGCCTATCTAGAGGCGGAGCCAGCTGTACTTGCCCCCTCCCCCGTCCGTTCTGCCAGTAAGCGCTGGAGGGTCGGACTGGAGAGGGGGGAATCCAGTCCCTCCCCTGTCACGGCTCTCTGCAGGGATAGATCGAGACGTGAGCGAGCGCCGGTATGTGTTCGCTCACTTCCCGATCTACTGAGCCGATGTGTGACAGTTACATTGTCACAGGTCGGCTCAGATTACGAGGCTGAGTGAAAATCACTCGCCTCATAATTCTCCTTTAAACATTGCAACATTTATACCATGGAATTTACCATTCACTCAGTGACCTACTTGTACATAAAATCACATACAACCCTCCTTGGAGCCATATTACAGATGGGGCAACACATCAGATTTACCTGGTTGGTTGATTTCATTAATATGTAGTTGGTGACCTTCCCGAATGGCAGACCCAGATTAACCACGTCATTCTCGCAGCTTCCTTCAGGGAGATTACAGATGTGAACCACTCTTCCGAGATTAGACTTCCTCTGTGCAAACTGCAATGACATACCGGAGATCCGTTATTTTACTGTTCGTGTCACGACATAGCTGGCACATGAGCACACAGAAGCAACACTAGTGGCCATCCTGGAGTGGGAGAGGAGCACAGAACCTCTCTGAATGGGGGACAGTAGCCAATGCTGCCCAGACCCGGGGCTCCCAGACCTTGCTGCTACACGTACAGTATCTGTTCATCCCGATGACCCTTTTTATTTATATCTGCTATGACTTTACATCCATTATGACTCTTTTCCCTTCAAAGGCACCTCATGTGTGCACAGAACACTGAACTATATTCAGCTACATATTATTTTATATTTTAGGCAGCACCTTGTCTGCTAGAAGTTCAGGTATCTCTAGACGTCAGATGAGAGTTGGCCAATCTGTCCATTTCCAGCAGGAAGGCAAAATATACACCACAGGTTCTGCTTGTGCAATGCCAGTGACTGAGCAGAGAGGAGCAATGCACTGTGAAAGGCCATTGCTGCAAATTCTATTTACTGCGTGTCACATAGTATTTTTATATTAAACTCGTTGCTACACCATGATTTCCCACAGCTAAAAATATCTGTCCCCATCATACAGTGAGCATTCCGGAATTATGCCGCGATAATTTTCTGCTCTCGGATAAACTCGCTGTGAGCGTCTCTGTGCATTTGTCTCTCCATTCAGCCTGAGCACTGGCCGAGGGGACATAATGCTGGATGGCTGACAAGATATTTCTGAGCTCCCCGCCACAGTTTTCCTGGAGCGATCAGTGTAAAAGAGATCACAGGATGATCTTCGGGATTACTGTGCGAGGACAAACACTTCTGTCTGGAAAACTCATCTGCAGACGGTTTTACTCCTGTCACTGGACTACAATTCAGTCACTTAGGACGACTATAAACCACGCAATCTCGCCCCTGATGTGAAGGGCCGATGCAATAACGTGGTGATTGCACCAACATTGGCTGCTAATGACCATTCCGGGTCACCATCCCCTTCTTGTTCCCTGGAACACATCATGCATATCTATGGTCACCCTGATTTATCAGATGTGAGGAATTAAAGGAATAATAGTATTGGTTTTCTTAAATCATTTATTAATGTTTAAATAACTAAATAAAAAAAGTCTCCATCTGAAGAGACCAATAGTGGAAGAAAAAACATATTTCTTAAAGAATAAACACAAGATAAGGCAATGAAGAAAGAGTGATAGAAGAAAGATCGGCAACTCTATAAGGGTGCAGTAAAACAGACAAGTTTGGGCAACGTGCAGCTTAGACCCCCTGCTACCTTGGCAATGCTTTAAAATGACGCTCAGTGCTGCCCCCTCTGTCTACAGTCAACCACAGCGATTTGTCAAGCTGCTCCGTAGCCAAATGCTATGAGATGCAAAGTGCCAAGTATTTTATTGAAGAGGAGAAGTATTCGTACCTGTGTGCTCACAATCTTCTTGACAATGTACACTGAGCTGTGCGCATGTGCGGCTCAGTGTACAATTTCGGTATCAGCCGGGTGACTTGATGAATGGACTTCCATGCTCCTGCATGGCAGTTGCATCATCCTGGCGTGGCCCATCAAGATGACAGAAGATCCCGAACCCAAAAGAAGACCAGGCAAAGATAACAACACTGGCGAGGGAGCTCACAGATGGCACCTCGCTTCAGCAGATGTGAGTATAGTTCCACTTTAGGAGATCTGTCGTAAGGGACGGCCTCACAATCTGTCTGCTACAACAAAGTGAAAAGACTTTAGCTGCTGTGAATCATATTTAGGGCTCTGTGTCCGTAAAAATATGCAATCACCCTTCTAATAAGATTGATAAATTATATCCATCAAATTCAAGCTTTCACAATTCCAAATGGTTTGTCCATTTTGTTTGAGCTGCCAGTAAAATGTATTTCTTGTTGGTAATCCGGGTGATCATGCCGTCACTTCAGCTGGTACTTTGGCTGTAAAGACCACAATTAATTCACCTTTTTCTTTTTTTAAAGGAGATTTCACATCCCACCCAGAGACAGAATAAGGCAAAGTGGGGCCCTAGGCAAAGCAGCAGCTTTCCTCCCGTTCCCCTCAGAGCCTCTTTGACATTAAAAAGGATTGCAAAGGGCACAGAGAAGCCACCTCATTTTCACTGTCTGTACAGGGTATGAGCCCATCAGGCACCAATTGCCTACAAGTGGACATGCAGATGCACAACTCTGACCAACTGCAACTTCCTCTTGGTTTATTGCAGAAATCTGACGGTTGTAGCTGGGCGCCCTGGACTTCCACTAGGCTTCTGCGTAGGTTGCCTTGTGGTTAATTTGGCCCTGATCCTACGTGCCAATGAATTAGCCATGTGGTCTCTTGTAGGAGAAACTGGGAGACTGAAGGAGTTCACATGCAGTGTGTCATGTTTTTTTTTCTTCTGGCACATCAACTTGCGAGAGCTCGCATAGCTGAGAATGCCGAGATGAAAAATGTAATCTTCAGCTGAATGGCTCGTGTGTGTAAACCCATGTGTCACGATGCAAACTCCATCCCGTTGTTCCGCGCAAGCTGATTGCCTGAAGATGCAGTCATTCATTTGACTGCATGCGAAGTTCCGTGCCTGACAGCTTTGCTGCGCACTGCGTCGCATGCAGTGTGTCACGGAATTCAGAGTCGGCACAGTGGGCCAATCAGTAGCTGTGCTAGGAAAGTCTTGCAATGTGTCAGAATCGGGATCTGAACCCAGGTCCTCTGTTGTGTCTGGCGATGGCTCTACCTGCTGAGCCACCTTAGAACCTTGGATAGCTCCTTGCCTTATCTCCTGTGGTGTAATCCTCAGGTAAACCTAGTTTCTGCTGAACTCCTTGCTCCTCCCTTGAACTTCCTATTTTAGCCATGCCTCTACACTTCCTGTTTGCGAGATTATTGTGCTCCTGCTATTATCTTGCTTCCTTGCTCCTCCTGTGATACAATCCTATCATACTGCTACCCGTGTACCGACCTTTGGCTGCTGATTCACCGACTACTCTCATGGTCTTCCACTTCATACCTGATACCTTTGGCTACTGACCTCGGCTTGATCTCTGACTACACGTCTGCCTTCTCCTATACTACTACCATCTGCTTGTGTACCGAACCCGTCCTGTTTGACCACGACTTTGCCTACTCGACTCCGAGCCTGATCCAGATCATGACACAACGCTTGTCCTCCCAAATTGTCAGAGACCGCATAACCAGATAGGACCAGGCACTGGGGGAGCAGAGTTGCATCAAAATAATAAAACAAAAGGTGAATATGTGCTGATTTTATTTACAGTATGTAGCAAATACATGAATAAATACATGAATAAATACATGAATAAATGTGCCTCCACTTTTGGCTTTGCCTGTTTGGGTATACAGTAGGTTTGCTAGTAAAGCATGATAGAAGCAGTGAAGACATTAAGGCGGGAACAAAAATGAACAGAGTTCTGTAATGTCAGTGCAAACAATATTCGGGGGGGGAAAGCATCTCCTAAGTGATATTGTCTACATTCTCTCATGTGCAAGACTATGCACACAACTACCTTCTACAGCCTCATGGAGATAAATCACACCAAGATTTCTGGTTCCTCCCTCTCTGTCTGGATCATTGCCTACCAGATCCAGACACTGCTAGTTTAGGAAGTCTGCTTGTCAATTGTTCATACCTGCCCAGGACATGTATTGATCTTGCTGAAGTAAGATTTCTGGTTCCTCCCTGACAGATGATGATGCCGTGGTATTGTCTGACTGGATCCTGATCAGATAACCCACCAGTTGGGATGTCCAGCATTGTAGAGACACCCGAATCATCCAGATCTCCTCAATGTTGATCAGGAGATGGGATTATTTTGGCGTCCAAGTTCCCTGCACTGACAAGGTGTCTAGGACCCCACCCTAGCCTGACTGGCTGGCATCCATTGAGGGAATCCTCCAAGAGATAGGAAGGAAGGCTTTTGCCAACTCATGAGCTGAATTTGTGAGCCATCAGGCCATAGACAATCTGGTCCTCCGTGACAGGGAATCGCTTTCTCCAGAACCTGAACTGATTTGTCCTTCGATGACAGGATGTCAAGTTGTAGGAGTCTGGAGTTTAAGTGGGCAAACAGGACTGCCTTACCATCAGCACTATGGCTCTCATGCAAAAACGACGAGTCAGCCAACTTGTGGGCAGAAGAGTCCGAGAGCGGAGAATAAGGCCCAGATACTCCAAGAAATGAGTCACCTCAGACGCTGATTTCTGAACATTCGGGATCCAACAAAACCCTTTTGGGGTTTGAACTGTCCGCATAACATTGTCATCAAGACTTGTGCTGACTGCTTCTTCAACAGGAGGTCACCCAGATATCCCACAATCGGAAATACACTGAGAGCATAACAAGGCAAGCAGAGGGGTAATCTTGGTGAAAACACACAGGGGGCAAAGAAAGGCCGAATAGTAGGACCAGAAATGTTGCCCAGCAAGTGTTGGGACACACAGCAAAGCAAAGGAATTACTGATATGCTAGAAAAATGGGGACATCCAAGTACACATCTTCGATGTCTTCAGAGCCTAGAAAGTCTCCCTGATGGATGGAGGCCATGACAGACCTGATAGATTCCAGCTACATAGTCAGGTTGAAAAGAGACACAAGTCCATTGAGTTCAACCTATAGAGTTATACAGAAGTTCCATGCAGAATTGTTGGGTCCAAATTGAGAGCAAAAAACTGAGGCATGCTGGGAGTGGGCTATACCAGTCTGGTCACTGTTTTTTATTTTGCCAGTGTTCAAATTCCCCTGTAGGCAGCAGTATAACCAACATGTCTCTGAATCCCGTGTCCCTCAATCAACAAGAAATAAATTTGCCTTTAAAAGGTCACATTTTATATCAAGTTTCACAATTACTTGGATTGGAAATAGTCTATTTGATCAATATGTTGTTAATAAAAGAGGTTTTATGTCTCTATCAGTTGCTTGTAGGAGATCCCTGAAGTCTTCTCAGTTGTATTACCTGGTGCACTTTGTTTCCGAGCAACAAGAAGGGAGCGCTGCTACTGCAATATGTATTGAATATAAGTTATGCTAGCTTGTATATAAATGTTTCATACATACTACAGGAAGTTCTCTGGCATCTGGTACACTGAATACATCGGGCAATATTGAGCTCTGATACTGGTCACAAACAGTGTGAATCTCGCTGATTGCACGTGTTGTTCTGTGCAGGTTGTTGTGGTGCTCAGCACATACACTCTAATTACAGTTTGATATATTACAATGGCTGTGAGATATAAGGGGATATCCCAGACACCTCGCTGCACTCATTAGTGCTGACAGGTATCCTGACATCTGTGCAAACATTCAGAACCTCCCCCGGAGTGAACTTTAAATGGTCTTAGCACCGGGCTTAGAGGAAAGCAGGAGCTCCGCCACTGTCTTGGCTGAAATAGTAACATCCAAACTTTTTATTAGACATAGACTGCTGCCGGTGTACGCTGCTCATTTACTGAAATACTTGTTGTAGCGGAAAGTACATCAAGCAAGGCCGCTGGGTTATATTTGTCAGCGAGCCCGGCACAGATCAGTCACATGCCCTGTCCGGTTTTTGAAGTCAGCGCTACTGTGGAATTACTATGTATGACCTCCCGAGCAAAACAGGCAAAGGTCCATTTTATAGTATAGGGCCCAGAGAGGGGTGTATCCTCCTCACCCCAACCACTGACATCAGTAGGGTACAACTCGCATTCAGCTTTTATACATGTATACCCAAGGAGGCACCAGGGGGGGTGCCAATAGGAAGTAGACTCTGTTGATATCACCCTCAAGAAAAGAAGTATATGTGACCATGAAATGTGCTTTAGTAATTGTATCCAGAAAGCTTCTGTAAGGATATGTAAAATATATACACTACAGAACACCTCCCCCTTATGTTATGGAGATAAGAACAAGGCAGATGTTCTGTATTCCAGCAGGGGAGAAGTCAGCAGGGCTGACAACACTGCTTTGGATTTCAGTGCAGTAGAGGCTCTGTGCTATCAGCTCAACATAGAATTTATCAACAGAGTTCAGAAAGAAGGTCGAATGCATTCAGTCAATGAGCATCTAAAATGAACTTTACAAAACACATTACATGAAAGTCGCTCAATCTATCCATCTTTCTATCTATCCATCCTTCTACATCCATCTATCCTTCTACAGCCATCTATCCATCTATCCATCCTTCTACATCCATCTATCCTTCTACAGCCATCTATCTATCCATCCTTCTACATCTATCTATCTATCTATCTACATCCATCTATCTATCTATCTACATCCATCTATCCTTCTACATCCATCTATCTATCCATCCTTCTACATCTATCTATCCATCCATCCTTCTACATCTATCTATCCTATCTATCTATCTATCTATCTATCTATCTATCTATCTATCTATCCATCCTTCTACATCTATCTATATATCCATCCTTCTACATCTATCTATCTATCTATCTATCTATCTATCTATCTATCTATCTATCTATCCATCCTTCTACATCTATCTATCCATCCTTCTACATCTATCTATATATCCATCCTTCTACATCTATCTATCTATCTATCCATCTATTATCTATTTCTCTATCTCTATCTCTCTACCAAATCACGTTCATCGTAGTAGAAGTCTAAGCTCACAGATCCAAGCTGTCAGTCTGGTGTGTTTTTCTTAAACTGCAATTGAGCATTTATTGTCCGTGAATCTATAAAACTCTCACTAGAAGCATTCGTCAATACGCGTGTGATTTACATCTATCTATCCTATCTATCTATCTATCTATCTATCTATCTATCTATCTATCCATCTATCCATCCTTCTACATCTATCTATATATCCATCCTTCTACATCTATCTATCTATCTATCTATCTATCTATCCATCCTTCTACATCTATCTATCCATCCTTCTACATCTATCTATATATCCATCCTTCTACATCTATCTATCTATCTATCCATCTATTATCTATTTCTCTATCTCTATCTCTCTACCAAATCACGTTCATCGTAGTAGAAGTCTAAGCTCACAGATCCAAGCTGTCAGTCTGGTGTGTTTTTCTTAAACTGCAATTGAGCATTTATTGTCCGTGAATCTATAAAACTCTCACTAGAAGCATTCGTCAATACGCGTGTGATTGTGTTCCATCAGCACAGCAAATCTCAGCCTCCATTCTGAAGTATTGACTTCTTCCATTCATTACCAGCATCTGCAGCTGGTGTTTATTTTATTTGGACATTCCAGAGTTTTATTGAATCCCTCTGATGGTTGTGCCCTGCAGTCCCTCCACATGGTGGTAACACTGTATCTGTGGAAGGTATGAAGCAGCCACTCCTGGAACAGCTGGAGTGGCCAATGCTGAGGAACATCTGTTATCCAGGGTAAACCAAACCCGCATTTCTCAAACATATGTGGAAGACTGAGAACGGGCAACAACCATCTGGAGAATGGAATTGGAGTAATTACCTTGGCACCCATGGGTGGTCCGGGAAAGGTGACTGCAGACGGGATGAATGGAATCGCTGTTGTCGGAGTGACGTACACCTGATCAATATCCGCTGTAAAACCTGAAGAGGAACCAACGTACAGAGATTTTCATTGTAGGAAACACACAAATAGCAGAAAAAAGGTCTAAAGCAAAAATATGTTTATAGATTTATAACAAATGGAGTAACAATAAAATAATTCCATTTTTGTGTATTTCAGCAAATGATTTGAAGGAGATCTATGAGGCGAGGGAAAATCACTCAGCCTCATAGTTCGAGCCGACATGTGACAATTAAACTGTCACAGGTCGGCTCAATAGATCGGGAAGTGAGCGAACACATATAAAGTAGCTTGCTCACTTCTCCATCATCTCCCTGCAGAGAGCCGTGACGGTCACTCACGGCTCCCTGCAGGAATTCCCCCCCCTCCCCGATCCTCCAGCGCTAATTGGCGGAACGGACGGGGAGGGGGCGGGTACAGCTGGCTCTGCCTCTAGATAGGCAGAGCCAGCTGTCACTCACGCAGCTGGGTGGATCTCGACAGTAAAGTCGGGATCCGTTCCGGCTGCTGCGTCTCAGTATATAATGAGCTGTAGCTCGCGGTTTACTGAGCATTGGGTGACGGGAGGACGCTAGTTTGTGTCCTCCCGTTACCCTTAGGAGAACTATGGGGAAAAGCCTTGAGCCCATAGTTCTCCTTTAAATCTGAAGAATTGCATTGAATTCAGGCGCCTCCACCAGCAAGGATTTACAGGAATGCATTGTAGTGTTATATCAGATTTACTTTAATGTAATAAAAAATGACCTTGAAGTGAGCCCCTGCTTTGGCCATGTAGTGATAAACAACAGGTAAACTTTAATGGCATCCACACAGCAACACATATCCACCTTCCCATTGCTCCCCCATGGCTGTGTTCAACCGTAGGGATCAAAGAAAACTACTGCCAGGTATAGGGGAGCATGTGACTCTCTTCCCTTCCTCCCATTTGATATAGCTGATGTTTCTGTATTGGCAGCACAGTTCCCCTGTCCTGTCCTATGAGTGCGGGGAAAGGGTGCCAACCCTGTGTAAGCTCCAGGTTGCAACTTGAAGCTTTCACAGGTCTAACTTTCCTTCTCTTCCCGGAGCTGAACAGAGCCCCCGGAGAGTGAAGGGAAGGAAACTGTATTCAGCCGATAGGACCGCCATTAAATCAAATATGTTTTACTTTAAAGTGTACATTGTATTAATAACTCGAAATATGCGCTCAATGAAAAGACTCTTCTTTGCTTCTACACTTTGCCTTATCCCTTCCGATATTTCTGACATGTACAAAACAAAGAGAGCGCCTCCATCTCTTTGTTTTGTATTCTAGTTCTGTGGTTGCCCTAAACCAGCGGGAGCTGCCTCGAGAGTGCATCACTTTGATTTTGATTTTATACATAGTTACGGTGCTGGCGCTTATGGTGTGTACTTCTCTGACATGTGAACAAACTCCCGGCTGCCGGCTTACCAGTAGAGGAGATATAAATGGGAGATCAGTGAATATTTCTTCTCTGATGGCCCACGTGTAGTGTGAACCTGGAAGCACTTAGCTTTGAGCTGTTCCGGCTTCAAAGCTGTTGGAACAAAGTCTCAATATGTATATTATCAACCGATGGAACGATCAGCCTCACTATGAACAGGTTTTCCACCCACAATGACAGTACAATGTATCCTTCAGCTGGGTTTTATATGTTTTATATGCATTTAACTGAATGCTAAAATTATATTCCAGGACAATGAATATAAACTGAAATAGGTATATAAAAAGGCAATGTATATAGCAAAGGTTCAGGAGGCTGTATACAGATACAAATGTAATTCATTTGAAGGTAGAAAAGCGCTACAACTATAAGAACCTCCAACAGATCCGGATCATCTGCAGTATCATGTCCGAGCTATACTTTCAGACAGCTTTATAATCTAACGAGTTAACGAGACAGTTATTGGAAATACTTGATGTTGAATTGCTCTGGAGAGTTGGACTTGGAGAGTAAATGTTTGATAAGGGTTATTAGCACTGGCATGTGTGACCCCCAGGATTTGCTGGCACTCATGTCCAACACTCAAGGGCACGTCAGTCTCTGAGCCAAATGTGAAGCTACTGACGCAATCCATTCTATAATCTACTTCCAGGAGAAGAGGGTCTCTCACCTTCATTGTTCCGGGCGTGGAAGTCAGAATTCATAGGCGAGTTGCTGGAATTGGGCACGCAGTTTATCCCAACGCTGAAAGCAAAGCAGGAAATGTCAGTGAATTTTGTGCTTAGACCCCCGAACACGACCTGGAGGAAATTCACACTCACCTCTCAGAGTAAGCCATTACATTCTGAATGTGCATCCGGCCCTTGATGTGCAGCTCCCAGTCCTGGAGAAAGAAAACAAAGTTCATTTACATGACAATACAGCAAACACTCAGTAACAAATGTCGTCTAATTAGACATTTAGAATGATATTAAAGTCCTAAAGTGACCCATATGAACAGCACAAAGATATGTAAACCGCTTCTATGCCTGTGAGGATGTCTATCTACAACTGTAAATACATATCATACAGCAGGTGGGAGACAACTATCCGTATGGAATGGTACTCTGGGCTCAGAGTTTGTCTTTTTTTTTGCTATTTGTTTTCTAATAATTTTTTCTTTAAAGGAGAACTATGGGGTCAGTGTTTTTCCCCATAGTTCTCCTTAGGGTAACGGGAGGACACAAACTAGCGTCCTCCCGTCACCCTAAGCTCAGTATACCGCGAGCTACAGCTCCCTATATACTGAGACGCCGCAGCCGGAGCGGATCCCGACATAGACGTCGAGACCCGCCCAGCTGCGTGAGTGACAGCTGGCTCTGCCTATCTAGAGGCGGAGCCAGCTGTACCCTC
Source organism: Nanorana parkeri (assembly GCF_000935625.1). Lineage (NCBI taxonomy): Eukaryota > Metazoa > Chordata > Amphibia > Anura > Dicroglossidae > Nanorana > Nanorana parkeri. Next base: position 490,853 of record NW_017306853.1, on the reverse strand, counting down.
CCCCGTCCGTTCCGCCAGTCAGCGCTGGCAGATCGGAGCGGGGAGAGGGGAATCCAGCCCCTCCCCCTGTCATGGCAGAGAGACGTGACAGGATCGAGAGGTGAGCGAACGCCGGTATGTGTTCGCTCACCTCCCGATCTACTGAGCCGACCTGTGACAGTCTCATTGTCACAGGTCGGCTAGAACTATGAGGTGAGTGGAAATCACTCATGTCATAGTTCTCCTTTAATGTGAACAAATAAAAATACAGACAGTTTGATCTTACGCTACTGGAAACAGATTGTACGGCTACATCAAAATAGACACATTAACATGTATGGAAAAGAAAGAAATCGAGGCATTCAGTACATTTAGGGTCCTTCTCCCATGTGAAAACTCTGCACTAAAGTTAGTCAATATACTTACTTAGCACTGGGTTATATCTGCAATCATTTCACATCACATATGCTTATAAATACTGATCCAAAGAATTTGATATGGTATAACCAAAATGTGTTTTGCACAACTTAAGCAATAAATAAATATAGTTTCACAGCTACTGACCATTTAGCCAGGTATTTCAAAATATGTATAGGCCAATAAAGTTTTTAAAAAACACAGAGGACGAGGCCTGCAATTACAACTACTTCTGTATCCCTCCAGAAGTGGAACTTTGTCTCCTCCTGGTCAGGTTGGGGGGGTGTTCTTGTCATAATCTGCAAGTATAGATAGCACATCATGGCATAATTATCTTCTAGTATGGTCTCTGCTCCATCGTCGCTGCTGCCACCTTCTCCGGGCACTTCTTCTGGGTATGGCATATGTTGTCTTTGCCCATAGGGCATCAGTTGACAATGTAACACCTCTGCTTGCATAATGGATTGACCTGGCACTGGGATCTATTCTCTGCATGTTGAAAATGAGCCGGGAATGTATATCGCACTATGCATGTACCACAAGCAGAGCACACACACAAAAAAGATGACAAGAGCAAGGGGATAGAGGTTGGCAGAAGAGACTTGCGTTGTCTCTGTTGCCGTGAAACTCTCCCTCGGAGCGATTGTTTATTTAGTTTATTTTCCTCCTCTTTATGCGACAGAATCAATAGAATATGTGCAATAGTTTGAAAAGACACATGAACATCACTAAGGAATCACAAGAGGGAACTAAAGTGTCAAATAAACTTTTGCAAAGTGCATTAATCTGACTGTTTTGCCCTTTTACATTATAAGAACCTTCAGATTGAAATGCAGACACAGAGCAGAAGAATGTACACCGGACCCCGTCTGTGCTCACCTGCCAGCAGCCGCTACACTCCACTTCCCTGGGCTACCTATTAGCCGTTCAGCGGAATTTACAGGAATGGAGCCAAGTTGATAAAGTGACATGGACCCTTGTGATCCCTACGAGGCATCCTGATTACATGAGGACTAATGAGGCATGCCTGAGAGGTGCCAAGTTCAGGTTAGACCAGGGTCAGACTGACATTGGCCATTTCATACAGCAGTTGCTTCTGAATGTCAACACCGCTGGATTATGTCAACGATACTTTTAAATCTGACATATCTCCCCTGGCAGAGAGCCGAGGGAGTATCTGTGTGTAGAGTCCTGCACGCTATATCACTACTACAGCACTCACCACACTGGAATCCTGCTTATAAGAATGGGGAAACTGGGGCCACACCCACTTCCAGTAAAGGCCCACCAGTCACTGAAGGTTGTTTATAGGAAATCATTTCATAGTTACTTCAACAAAGATGCTGATTCTGGAAGTTTAAATACAAAATCTTCATGTTTGACCAGAGACTGCCTCCCCAGGTGAAATATCATATTTTAGTTTTTATTTCCAGTGAACTTCGGCAGAGAATTAAGTCTGAATAGCTATTCTCCAATAGCTGACTGCAAGATTGACTGAAGCATAGATCGCTCTACGTTTATGGCTCATCGCACCGGGTGCACTGAGCTGCATTGATCAACATAAGACCAATGTAGGGACACACAGAAAACAATTGCTGTCTTTGTGCCCTGTTCACGCCATAAATGTGCGTAGATGTTGTGACGACATGGTGATCAGTTTATGTGTATTGGTTAAGTTAAATGTGTATTGGTATTGAGTTATGTTTGAGTGCGTTATGCTGTGTGACCTGGTTATGGAAAGACTATCAGCACCATCCCTCGTTATCTCCCATTGTACTCTGAGGGAGCTCAGAACAATGACATTCTGGCCAGGCTCCTGCTATGGCTGTCTGGAGTTCGTTAGCAGGTGGACACCTGTGGTGTTGAGCAGACCGATGGTCTGGGAGGAGGGGAGGTGGATGTGATGGGATTATATTCTGATTTCATCACTTGCTGTATAAAAGTTTGTGCAGTTGCTCAATAAAGCAGAGTTTGTTTCACCTACACTGAGCCTTGGCTAGTGACTGGGGAAACTGGGAGCTAAGGATCTTCAGGTTCCAAGATCTCCTCAGCAAGGAAGAAGACAGCGGCGGACATACTCATCCTGGGTACGGGGGTCCGTCACAGATGTGTTAAAAAACAGCGTGTTGTACATAGGGATGAATAAAGTGTCATTGTGGGACATTTCCATTTAAAAAAAATAAATGTAAACACTGCAATGTGTTGTAACAATGTCACACCACTCCTACACAATGCACACCGACACACGCATGTTATACAGACCGTAATGTGCAGCCGCTCTTAAAGATTAGAAACATACAGAAAGAAAACAGTGACATACTGCAATGTGTGCAGACAATAGAGGGACCTTATAAAACCTGGAGCAGACAAAATCTGGAGCGGATGTGCATGGCAACCAATCAGCTTCTAGCTTTCATTTTTAAAGCTTAACTGAACAAAATTAAGAGAGAAGCTGATTGGTTACTATAGGCAACTGCTCCCCATTCTGTCTAATCCAGTTTTCATAAATTCCCCCCACTGAATGTAACACATTTGGTTTGCTGTGGAACATACACCAACTAAGCTGTGGTGTGTCTGACAAAAATTGGATTTTTTTTCTGGTTGATTTACCATTTTTAATTGTGCATACCATGTAGAAATAAGACATTGTCTGCTTGTTCCTTTCCTCCTCCACCATGGTAAAATGCTGCAAAACAATAAAATAAAACTTATAGGGAACCTTTGTCCCTTCTTTCATACTGCAGGAGATCTAAGAAGATCCCGGGGAATGCTGAATGCAGAAGCTGGGGGGACAATACTATGGGGGGCCATGGCTTTCATACTGCAGGAGTTGATGTCATGTTCCTGCTAAGAAGATCCCAGTGAATGCAGAAGCTGGGGGGACAATACTATGGGGGGCCACAGCTTTCATACTGCAGGAGTTGTCATGTTCCTTCTAAGAAGATCCCAGTGAATGCAGAAGCTGGGGAAAGTTACTATGGGGGGCCACGGCTTTCATACTGCAGGAGTTGTCATGTTCCTTCTAAAAAGATCCCAGTGAATGCAGAACCTGGGGGGACAATACTATGGGGGGCCACGGCTTTCATACTGCAGGAGTTGTCATGTTCCTTCTAAGAAGATCCCAGTGAATGCAGAAGCTGGGGAAAGTTACTATGGGGGGCTGCGGCTTCCGTACTGCAGGAGGTGATGTTACGTTCCTTCTAAGAAGATCCCGGGGGATGTTGAATAACCCAAATCTCTCAAGAGGACACACAGCACAGAGTAAAATTGTGTTCTTGCAAGATTTAGGTCTTATATTTGAGCAATTCCCAAAAATGGTACTAGGTCTTCATTTCGGGGTAAGTCTTATTTTCGGGGAAACAGGGTACTATAGTTATGTATCCCTGCGCCAAATATCTCCGCTTATCCAGATTGTAAATAAAAGATCATTTCAGACTAATCGTTGCAAATCTCAGCCGAGCTGCTTGCCAAGGATGATACAAAAACAACAAGCAATAGATTTGTTGACTTGTGACACAATAAGCTGCATCTGCCGAGCCATTCTGGTACCAAACCCATCAGGCCAATTGTCTGTTACATCAATATGCTGATATAGGAGAGTCCAGACAAAACCTTTTATTCATATTTTTGAATATTTATTTCTGTGTCCCCATATGAGGAAGATTTCCCTTACAGCTGATTATAAGGAAAGCAGACTATCCCAATGGCAGCGCTAAAAACCTAATTGTGGTGTTGTCTCTTCCCAACCTCGGGAGCCAGTGCTGACGGGCATTTGTTTGCTTCGGATGGCATTCTGCATTCCCATACAAGTCTATTTGTGAAGCCAGCTTGAAGCAGGTCAGAAGAAGTTGAACTTAATGCACCTGTCACTGAACTCTGAATGAGCTCAGAAGTATCTCAAGCTGTTAAACACACAGGCTCTATAAAAAGTTGATTCCCCCCTCCAGACAGAAATATATTGTCCTTGCAGTGGAGGTCCCCCTGTCCCCCGACATCAAGGGTTAAATGCTTATTAAGTCTCGGGGCAGAGAGATTAGTTTTTCCTTGCTCCTTGTTTCAGCAGGCTTCCATCAACGCTGTGTGATCGGTCCCTCGAAGCCTCATCGGCGCTGTGGTTGGGGGGGTCTCATCAGGTACGGCACCTGGGAGAAGAACAGCACAACATCACGCTTCACGAGCAGGGTACCATAACACTTCACCTGCTAGTGCTTGTTGCTGCTGTTCATCACTTGGTTCCTGTGGTGTGCTCCTTTGACGCGACCCTCCTGCGTGGTAGCCTATGCATGACAAAACCATCTTCTTTCCGAACCCGAATTGAATCAAACAATTATTTCCCTATCCATTTTCTATACTTCCTCTGCCTCAGATTGGCTGCTCGAGGAATTCCAAACACCATACCTATTCTTCTCGCTCCCCCGAAGAAGCCCCGTTGGGCGAAACATGTTGGGATATATAATATCATATATGTAGTCTTTGGAAATCAATCGTGTGACTCAGAATTGTGCGGCATCGCTACCATGTGGTGAATGTATCAATATATGTTTTATTCCATTATTTTAATCATGTCAATGATGATGTACTAAATAAATGTTTTTCTAAATTTTATATGGTGAGGTCTGGAATGTTTCTTTAAAGCCCCCTTTCCCTACGGGCATTTGCACATCCCATAGTGGAAATATTTTCTCTTTCTTCGCTGCACTATATTGGGGTGTGAAACTTCCATTTCCTCTACGTCCATTTGCAATACATGCCCACTAATGTTGACCTTATTTTTATTAGTGGTTTATCAGCCTGGGGAAAAAACAACTTTCCTCAAGGTGGAGTATTTGTTTTTGTTTTTTTTACAATTATTAATAATTTGCAAATTTTTGTTCTTTTTTAACACTTGGCTAGTTCTCTTTCTTTTGACAATATGTCTCAGCTTTTGTTACACTTCAACAATTCAGATGTTAGGTGCTTCTGAACAGCACGCGCTCCTATTAGTAAACAGTCATTTATCCTGAGCCGGTTACCTCTAAATAAAAACAAAAATCTACAACTCTGTAAGGGTCGGAGTTCCCCAGCAGAAATGTGACACAAACATATTGCTGACAGGTTACATGTAAGAGAGCGTGACACGCTCAACTGCCAGATATAGGTGTTGTCAGCTGATACTGTGACAAGGAACACATGATGTCACTCAGAAGTGGACAGACGGCCTTCACAGAGCCTCCACCGGCCTTCACAGAGCCTCCACTGAGGCTGCAAACACCTGGACCCAGGGAGCAGCTTTATAAACTTCCCAGCTATTTACAGGGCATGCCAGAAGTATCACCCGAGGAGCTTTTTCAGGCTCCAGCAACTAGAACAACCTTAACAGCCAGTAATATGTGACTTTTATGGGATGCAGAGTACAGAAATGTCCTTAGTGACACCTGTAAAAAATAAATCAAGGCATTGCTGCATTTTTTTTTAAAGACGCTTCGCTGGTCAGCCGACAAACTGAGGAAGCCGGTTGGATGACAGCTGCAACAAAACACAGCAAGTCCGGTTGTCTTGATTTGCAGATATACTATGACCTGGATGAACCTTCATAGACATGTCCTTAGTGATGACCATTCCACTTCCAGATGGCTCTCGGTACGCAGATTCTACATGGCAGATATATTCAGATAAATATATCATAAAACAATAACAACTTCCTTTTACACCAACGATTGCTGATCCCAACATAGCCGTGTGCAAAATATTCAGTGATGTGTCTGTTTACCTTCAACTCAGAGAAACGCATAAATGTATTTGCTGAGAGACATTGTGACAAAGCAATAGTCCCTATGGACCTATAAGGGGTCCCAACACTGATACACACAGACGTAAGGGGTCCCAACACTGAGACACACAGACGTAAGGGGTCCCAACACTGAGACACACAGACGTAAGGGGTCCCAACACTGAGACACACAGACGTAAGGGGTCCCAACACTGAGACACACAGACGTAAGGGGTCCCAACACTGAGACACACACACGTAAGGGGTCCCAACAGTAAGACACATAGGCGTAAGGGGTCCCAACACTGAGACACAGAGACGTGACAGGTCCCAACACTGAAACACATAGACTTAGGGGTCCCCAACACTGAGACACACAGACGTAAGGGGTCCCAACACTGAGACACACAGACGTAAGGGGTCCCAACACTGAGACACACAGACGTAAGGGGTCCCAACACTGAGACACACAGACGTAAGGGGTCCCAACACTGAGACACACAGACGTAAGGGGTCCCAACACTGAGACACACAGACGTAAGGGGTCCCAACACTGAGACGCACAGACGTAAGGGGTCCCAACACTGAGACACATAGACGTAAGGGGTCCCAACACTGCGACACACAGACGTAAGGGGTCCCAACACTGAGACACATAGACGTAAGGGGTCCCAACACTGAGACACATACAGCCGACTGACTGAATACTCGCTGCATTTCTGTCTGACAACCTGAATATTTGTAAACGAGAGTGAACAGCGGTGATTACAGGGCATGTATACGGGTCCAAAAGCATAACTTTTATTGTGCTGTAGCTAATGCTTTTTATGGTATTAAGATTTAATATGTATAAAAGATCTTTTTATATATATATTTTATATGGGTTTGTGTGTCGGTTGTACCTTAAAAGTCCTGATTATGTGATATTTGTTTGGGTTTCTTGCATGCTGCAACAGGTAACGTGATTCTGTGGCTAACTTGCAAACCTAAATTTTACATGTATGTATGTACTGTATATATGTATGTATGTAGTATCTAAGGAAAGGATGTTGCACAACCAAAGTGAAAGTCTACACAATGGATTGATTTTCTGCTGCAGTGCAAAGGTAGATAAATACATATGCTAAACAACTCTGCCCTTCATCACGATCACAGATCCTGTAAACATATTAGGCTTTTTTTCCCCCAAAACATTATTTTAATAAAACCCCGCTCCTTTTTATTACAGGCTAATAAATGCACAAAAATAAAAAAAAAGTATGTTTTCAATTTTATATAATACTGTAATTGTATGTGACAGCTACAGTATTGAACATCTGAGCACTATCGCATTAGGGCTGCAGTGTCACTTTGCAGGCTAAAGGCTTATTCTGTTAATGAAGTTTGACTAGTCGGCATGTGATCATTATATCATGGCTGAACCATTCTTGTTTCCAATCATCAGTAGAGACCATAAGTATCAATAATAGCTGGGAGTAAGAGCCACCAGCTGCAGAAAGTGTTGCCTCGTGGCTCTTAAACAGAGGACGCATATTAATGAATCCGCAGCACTGTGCTGGGGGAGGTTAATTTACAGACTGTGAGTGGGAAAGGGTTAAGGAGCAAGTGCAGGGGAGAGAAGCACGTGCACAGGGGTACCACCAGACACTGCATTCCCTGACCACAGGTATCCTCTGCTTGTTGGGGGGGGAGATCCTGTTCGCATATATACTTTATGTTTGACCTGCTGTGTCTGACCCTGCCTTGATATCAGGTCTTTGTCACATGCCTAGAAAATAGTACCCAGCTGTTATCAACCCTCTCCTGATATCTGGTTTACCCCTCCTGCTCACTGAGATGCCAAGTCGTCAGGCCAGCTGAAAGATTAGAACTCGACTATTTGTAGGATTCCCACTTTTCAAAGCAGGCAGAGAAGACCCGTCAGCGTGCATCAGGAGGGGTCTCTCCAATTGGCTATCCCTGCTTGTAACTGCTCCATGGACTATAATATACACCAACAAACAATTGTATAAGACACTGACTCTTTGTGAAACAGAACAAGACAACATATCCACCAATGTGTGTTATATGAGCATACATAAAAAAGATCTGTCCATATGTGAACATAGTACAAACTGTGACCCACCAATCAGAACAGACTAATTCTAATCTAATGTTAAATGTAAAATTCTATCATGTTCAACCTCCATAAGCCATCAAAAGCAATGGACACAACATGTCTAATGTTCCTTAGAACAGCGCCCCAAGTTACCCACCTTTAAATTGAAGACCTTTTTGTTGCACATCGTACAGGTGTGTGGCAGGTGAATGGGAGGGATTCCTTGGAAGTCATTCAATTCCTGTGGCTTCAGATTCTTCAGTGAAGAGACGCAATTTGTGGCTTTTCCATTATTCTGTCTGCTGAAAACTGGGGTACTCGAAGGGCTAAATTTTGTGTCTGAGGTTGGTTCTTCTGGGTTGTACAGCTCGCTTCTGTTGTCATACGGTTGGCCAGATGGTTGCCAGTGGTGAGAGGATTCCCACTGACTGTTTGAGGGCACGTTATGGACCCCCTGGCTGGTGTCTCCTTTATGGCTCACTGGATGATGAGGTACATGTGTGCCAAAATACTGATTCTTAAATCCTGCTGCATTATTGTGTTTAGGAGGATAATGTCCATCAGCTGATTCTTCCTGCCCACAAGAGAAGCCGTGATACTCAGACTGTTCCGTCTCTGATCCATATGGTTGAGAACCTGTGTGGAATCCCTCTAGTTTATTTCCACTCATGACTTTGCCAAAGTGTGGCATAGAGTTTTGATTCGGATTCTGAGTGTGTTTTGGTGCCATGGCTGATGGGTTTTGGGCAGAGAATGGTAGTCCAGTAGAAGGAAATCGGGCATTGTGCATGGCAGGTCCAAGAGAGGCCATTCCTGCATGGCCGTGAGCACCCATCATTGTGGCATTTCTCAGTGGGTTGAAGAGAGGCTGGGACATAGCCACCTTGGAGAGGACTTGGCTGAGTACGGTCGCAGCAGCTGTGTTACTGGTCACTGCACTCTGAGCCAATTTTAGCCTCTGTAGGGTGAGCTGAGCCTGCAGCTGAGCAAGTTGAAGGCTGGCAGGGGACGGCAGAAGAGGGTTAGTTCCACTGCCTAAAGGATTGTTGACAGAGAACGGATTCTTCTCCAGGAACTGGGATACACTGCAACAAAAAATAAAATAATATTTGTTAGCAAATAACATCGAACAACAAAAAAAAGGTGTACCATCAGTCACAGATTGGTGCTATACAAGGTTGTGATTTGGACTAAACATGATGCTCTGCAGTAAATCACGCTCTCGGCTTAGCATGTGGTGTATTCGAGATAATATTTCATGACAATCAAGACTCATCTACATATAATATCATTTATGAGAATTACATTAATATCATCTTAAACACGGTTTGACTTAGTATAAGTAGAAGATCATATGACTGCTTGTTAGAAATTGCCTCGTTGGGTCTTTTTTACTAAACAATTAAAAATCTCACCTGTAGCTGAGCCCTATTATTATCAACCTGAAAACACATTACAGTGTACATATAGCCAAAACCTTTTGGGGGGGGGGGGGGGGGGAAGTTGCAGAAAGGGCAAGACAA
>NW_017306853.1:464826-480710 GCF_000935625.1 Nanorana parkeri | reverse complement strand
GGTTAAGAATTGTAAGAGGCTAAAACCAATGTCAAGTCATAATTGCATTATGTTGGGGAGATTGGCAGAAAGGTTTTGGCTATAGGTATACTCTAATGTGTTTTCATTCTGATAATAATAAGGGCTAATAATAATATTACGACCCTAGAAAAGCTTATTACCACCAATCAGATCCTTCCATTTGTTTTCTAAACTGAACTAGAAAAACAACAGCTGAATATGATTGGTTGTCATCCTCTACAGATTTTTTACTGGTTTCTATTCCAGGAGACTTTTACTCAAAAAAAAACAAAAAACCTAAAAGAGCAAACGAACAAAAATCTAACAGTGAATGTGGTTTTAGTTTGGGAAACGCCATTTAAAATCAAATGTTAAAAACAAGCAAAATTTGGAACGACATTGACCTTATTTTTTTCCTATGAATGTTCATAAAAAAAAAAAATAATAATCTGTGTATGTCCAGCTTTACGCTACAAAAACTACCCCAGAAAAGTAAAAGATAAAACACGTAGGCAAGAAGAGAAGGCCGTGGGAAAAATTCCAGCCCGGCTCATGCTGATAAGCATTCTTTTATTTTACATTACTTGTTCAGTTTTACAATATAAGACAAGTTTTATGAAGTAACATTACTAAACTATAAAATGACATCAAAAAGCAATAACAGCACCAGAGATTGACAACTCATCTTCTAATAACTGTTCCTCTGCGCTCTATCAACACAACATTTGCGGCGCGCTCAGTAGGCAAGCATTAACGTTGGATAGAGCAGCAGCACGCCGCCCTGCAGGCCCTTTAGTGATCTTCTGAGAGGTGACCACTGCATTTGAGTACATTAATATAGAATAGGAAGAGATCCCAGGGTGTGGGAGTTCCTGGACTGAAAGGAATTTTTGGAAGCCAAATGTATGTATACCTTAGGCTGGCTATACACCATTTTGGGGTTTTTTCCACTGATCCCCACAGACTAAATGAGAAAAAAACGCTTGATTTCCCATCCACACTAAACAGCATCCCTCATGAATACACAGACATGAATCCGGGCTTGACGCTTCCTCTTGTATTCAATCCCCAGTAGCTCCAGTCTTACAACTTCCACTGTATGAGCTGTCTCTAATTCACTGTAGGTAAACACTTGAGTCCCGGACGCCATTTTAATATGCACAGGGATAGCGGCTTTTCGTCCCGGCTCTATTTAAAAAGTGGCACCTGGACTCAGCGGCTCCTGCGGGCCCCCACCGGCATGAACACTGGAACCGTTGGCTGTCATCATCAGCCAAGATGCAGCACTAAGACCAAGAGCTGAAACAATCATCTCCTGGTCTTCCAATCCTTCCACAGATTGCTCTATAGGAGTACTCAGTAGATGCTTTCGGCATTGTGTTTACATCGGGAGTGACGTCACGGCACTTCCTCTAAACACCGAGGCTCAGGAGGGATGATGCAGCTCCGTCCAGCCTCCCTCTGCAGCAGAAGATCATTCTAGTCATTTATTACTAGCTCATTGCAGCCAGCAACAGGTTAATATTAGTTGTGATTTGTTGTTGTGGAGCTCCAAGGAAATAAAAATATATGTATCCAAATTTGCTACCAAATTAAAGCCCCATCTGTCCCGAAAAAAACAATGTACAATACATTAGGGTAGACTTCAAAACCTGAAAGATATAATGTGCAGAGCTGAGACATCACAAAAATTAAAAATAAATGCTCTGGGATTCAAGGGGATTTAGGGAGAAAAAGGCCCGGGGACTTGAGAGGTTGAGGGGTGTGAACAGTTTGTTTAGGATTCCTTGGTGCTAGAGTATCAAGACTGGGGGATTAAGTGAGCAATGCCGGTCACAGACGTGACGAGATGTTTAAATTAGAAAAACAAGCTGCACCTGCGCTTTACGTTAGCGGAGAACACCAGCAAGCACTTACGCAGCCGTTCTGAAATGTTATCTGAGCACTTATCACCGATCGCCAAGGCCGACCTAGTCAAACTTTCCTGTTCAGAGCTACAAAGAGAGGCCATATGACATGGATAGAGACATACGGCAGCCGAGAGACGGAATCTTTGTGGATGTGCTGACACCGAGGCTTTTAAAGATTGATCACCCTTGTCCATTAAATGAACAGAACAGCGACAGTGATGTATTAATCTGAAGAAACCTTTTACAGAGGAATGAAGATGAGGCTAATTATGGGTCAATTAATATTTTACCAAATGTAAAACATAAATTCCACTGATCTGATTTGTACACAAGGTTCTTCAACTGCAAAAGTATATTAGAACAGTGGCTGAAAATTAGTCAATTTTCTCCTATTTTAAAAGTAGAACGGTGCTCAGGCTGCGGACATTTATTATTTACATTACCCTAACAATCAGTATATAAGCTTTTAAAAAAAAAAAACCTCTCTGTGACTATACTGCACCCGGCTTTCTGATTGGCCAGCTTTATATTATATGGCCGTCATTACACGGCACCCGGCTTTCTGATTGGCCAGAAAGCCGACTCCATGCTTTCTCGTCACCAGGTGGTGGAGCCAGCTTCCCTGCTAATCGAGAAGTCGGGTGGTGAGTCTTTACACGCCGCCCAGCTTCCTTAAGGGGACTTCCGGTATCGGCGAGTACTGAAAAAAAAATATCAGTACTCGTACGCGACACCGAAAAACCGGTATCGGTGGATCCCTAATATACAACTGGAGCAAAGGCTCCAGTTTAGTTAGCTTGTGGGCTCCATCTTGCACTTCCTACAGTTGGGTGATTGTTGGTATGATAGTAGATGATGCTTTCTGTCCTCTCAGGTCAGAGGTCACATTTGTCTGACAAATTAGTGTATCTTTATAACCTTTAAATGATTCCTAATAATGTTCTCCACCATCACAGTATAATGTCACCTCTTATAGTCTGCTCAGTCAATTGTTTGTTTATTTTTCCTCCTCTCAGTAAAACGGTGAGACCAACATCTAGAGTTTGGAAACATTTCCACAAATTCTGGCGAGAGGAAAGCTGCAATTTATCTGTAAAAAGTCAAGACAACTGGCAGACTCGCTGTATATTTCTTGAAGATGGTTCACTAGTCATCCAACCAGCTTCAGAAATTCTGAATTGAGAAAGCTGGTTGGATGACCAGTGAAACATCTTCAAGAAAAATACAGTTGCCTTGACTTATTTTTTTTACAGATATACCATGTGACCTGGATGAATGAACCTTCACAGACATAAAGCTGCAATTTGCAAATATAAAATAACATTTTTAAAAGCGAGTTTAGTTTACTGAATACACTGGACTTTTATTTCAAGCGTAATACATTCTTATACACTGCATTCTACGTTCCTAGTGTAACAAAATGACTTTCAATCTGTTAAACTCCTCCGCACTGATTTTTTCCCCAATTTTTCCAGAAAAAAAAAAAGTTATTTTTTCTCATGGCTTAAAAATTTCTGGAAATTTGACATCTCTAAGAACAACCCAAACAAATGTGATTTGGGGACATTAAAAGGTAAATGTAATCATTGACAATAAAATATTTTTTTCGTTAATAAACCACACACACACATTTTGAATTGTGATTTGTTAAAAATATTGACTTTATTGTATATAATTAGGTGTACTTTTAAAGTCCTGAAATCTTTTTTTAATTGGTTTATGAAGGAAAGAAGCCTGTAATTGGGGGAAAGGATCCTTCATCAAAAATGTTTCCATAACCCCGTCAGCATGGCCTTGATGAAGAGTGTTTCAGCACAAGACAGAATATTTGCAGTTGTGAAGTTTCATTTCCCAGCATGGAATCATTTGTAGACTTCATATGTTCTCTGTGTAGGTTTTACATGGGAGCTGCGACTTCCTCTCATATTCTACATACGTGTCGGTAGGTTATTTCTCACCAGCAGATTTCCCCGTGATGTGTTTGTATGACTTTGGTTGGGACTTTAGAGTGCCAACTCCTACGTGACGCTCCAGAGAGAAAACTCTTTCAACAGCTTGTCATATCACCGTCCATGTGAACACGTTACACAACCTCTCAATTTTTCCAGACGGGAACAAGATTCTTTCTTCAGCGACATATTTTAGTAGTTAAAATTAGATTGGTGGCTACTTATAATTTGTAAAATAACTTCGGTCTGTCTCTGTTTTTTGTATCCAATATAAATAAAGTAGACTTTGACTGGCAGGATGTGTGGACACCTTCAATCCTGTTCGAGGAACCCCTCAGATCTTGGCATCTGCCAGGACAGGTTGTTTCAGCCAATATACTATTGGTCACCTCCCTTCCCCAAGCCTTTGATTGGACAGTAAAGGAGCAGCAGCATACAACATCGCTCTGCTCTCAACTCCTTTCAGCATCCATCATAGTGACACTGTACATGGGCTTAAGTTGGCCATACACTGTTCTATTTATTATTTTTTTGTTTGAACGAAGAAAATAGAACAGATTCTTCCATCAACACTACGATTGTTGATCGAGGACTCTCCCCCTCTCAGCATTGTTCATTGGCTGCCGGCTCTGTTCATTCGAAGAGTCTCTGAATAACTCCTTCGATCAGCTGATTGAGGGATGCCGGCTGAAAAGGAGCCATCAGCAACACCCCCTCTGCAAATTAAATCAAGAGTCGGCTGAAATTGGCATAGTGTATGGCGGCCTTTATACAGTAATACCGAGTCAAATTCAGATACTTTCACTAATTCCATGTAAAATACATTATAGTATTTGTGAAGGATAATCTGCTTGAATAGCCCGATGTGACATCCAGCAATGTTTATGAACGGTCCAATATTCCACATTGTAAAAATTGCGTATTAAAGTAAGTGTTTTTCCCAATAGTTCTCCTTAGGGTAACGGGAGGACACAAACTAGCGTCATCCCGTTACCCTAAGCTCAGTATATAGGGAGCTACAGCTCGCGGTATACTGAGACGCTGCAGCCGGAGCGGATCCCAACGTAGATGACGGGATCCGCCCAGCTGCGTGAGTGACAGCTGGCTCTGCCTATCTAGAGGCAGAGCCAGCTGTACCCGCCCCCTCCCCCGTCCGTTCCGCCAGTCAGCACTGGCAGATTGGAGAGGGGAATCCAGCCCTCCCCCTGTCACGGCAGAGAGCAGTGACAGGATCGAGAGGTGAGCGAACACCGGTATGTGTTCTCTCACCTCCCGATCTACTGAGCCGACCTGTGACAGTCTCATTGTCACAGGTCGGCTAGAACTATGAGGTGAGTGAAAATCACTCATCTCATAGTTCTCCTTTAAATACTTAATTTTTATGATTGCAGTCACTGTCACATGGCCACAAAATGTCTGGGCGGTGGGTGGGCGTGACCCTCCACACGTAGGGCGCCGCATAGGACTCATTTGCATGTCAATTCAGAGTAATCTCTAAACGCTACTGGTGGGGAAAATGACGTCACATGGCGCTCCCTCTTACCGGCAGAGTACATAGGGACGCAGGGCCATGCCCGGAAGCATCCGAGGTGCACAATGATTCTGCATTGATAATGAATTCAGAGGGCTAACAATGATAATAAGCAATAATGAGCGTTGTGATCTGGCACGCTGAACCGGTTAGCTCTGATTTACACATAATGAAATAATAAAAAAAAGGTACAATATGAAAGGTGATCATTTATTTATCAAGAAAGGGGAAATTTATTTTTCAAGGAATTCCACTGCAAAAATTTTTTAAGAATATATAACTGTATTATTAGTGTTTTTTTTTATCTGCCTGGAGTTCAACTTTAAGATCCTACAGACGTGAATTTTACCTAATTGTGATTCTCCAGAAAAATACTAAATACTGCAGCGGTGTGCAAATATTCTTCATTTACATGCGATAGTTATTCACCCATTATTTATCTGTAATGTGAATTTATTTTTCACGATTCCTAATTTTTAGAAAATGAAACATTATAATCTCGACCTTGCATAGCTTTCCTCATAAAAAAACATCCCAAGTCACAGTAACCAGAAGCCAATCAACATTTTAGGAGTAAACATCCGCGCAATAATGTTTTATGACTGAATAGACATGTACACCGTATACCGCAGAACAATAAAAATTAAAAAAGTGTAAAGAAATATGACCCACGCAGAACATTTTTGGGGCTCTAAATGTCTTCTGTTTTATCATTTGACAATGTATACACTTCCGCTTGTTGGGAATAATAAAAAGCTAAAACTCTGAATTGAACATTTAACTAAGATTACCCTGCGATTCCTCGGACTTCGCTGCCAGGAGAGTGTTTACCATCTCATCATACGTCTGTACATGTTTCATTTCTATCCCCTTTGTGTATAAATCTGCATTTCATCTCCCCAAAGCTGAAGTTATTTTAAACTGTATGACACAATTTTTAGGCACTTGTGACGGCGGCAGAAATCTTAATCCCCTTGCGATACATTTGTGAAATATGTTCGGTAACACATGGGCTCGGTATGTAATGTCCAGAGCATGTCTGCTCTGCATTTCAGCGATTATCCATGCCTTGCTGCTCGCTGCCATGCTTATCAGCGCTAAATCTGCAAGATCACAGCATTAGCAACTGGATAATAGCAGCTAGCACAGCCGCTTCCTCCCACAATGCACTCCTTTTAGATCCTGCTCAGTATGGAAACCACTTCAGCATTTGTGTGTTGATTTTCAGAGCCGCTTGTTTATAGCGCCGGACTTTCCTGCACCGAAAACAAGTTTAAAATAAAACATATCTACGGGTTGACCGTCTCTTTGCACTTCTCTCCCTCATCCTCCCCAGACCAGTTAGCGTAGGAGAGGACGATGAATGCTCTCTGGGGCCACCAGTTGGCCCCATTGTCACTGAAGTAGCTGCCCGTGGATGAAAAGTAGCTGAGCAGGGATACCCCCCCCCCTTTTTTTCTTTTCCTTCCCCTTCTCTGTCTTTCCCCCATATTTCTAGCCACTGCCTTTCCCCCTTTTCTCTTCTTATACCCCCCCTCTCCACTCCGGACCTCGACACCTGGTTATTATTGATTGGAGATTACTGTGTTAGCGCATTTTGTTCAATGACGCCTGCTCGCAAGGCCATGTGGCAACTAGCTATACCAAATCCGGAAAATGTTGTTCTTTATGCTTTTGTCATTTAACATCTCCTTCTTTGTTTTTTCAAATGTGTTTCCTCTGTTTGTTTCCTTTTGGTTTTATATTGTGTAAACCACAAATAAAGAATACTTAAAAAAAAAATAAAACATATCTCTGAATGCCCCAGACTCTTCCGTATCCTGATTACTAAACCTGACCACTTAACTCTACGCTCGCCAAAACCTGAATCTTTAACCTAATCCATAAACTTAACCCTTCAAATGTAACATAAACCTTAAACTTGTGTTACATATAAACTCTGACTGAATTTATTTCGTTTACTTAAGCACCATGTACCAGCATCATTTTTGCACATCAGCATTGATCTCCTGACTGTCTGTTTGCATCCACTTCCTGTCTACATGAAACATTTCACAGAGAATAACTGGGAGGACAGAGTGTTGTCAACCAATAACAGCAAGTGTCTGCACAAGGATGTTGATGGCAGGATCACCAAGGATTGTTTAAATAAAAGCGGCAAATGTAAACACTGAGTATTGTAGATACTTTAACTTTCAGTGGCCCTGAACGGAACACATGCAGGAAAAGAAAATGACCTCAGACGGCGACGGGAGGCAAAGGTGACATTACTGCACCTCAATGCTGCCTCCTGGGATAGCCGGGCACTTGAAATCCAGTCATAATGCACTCTCACAATGGTCTGTAGTGCATCATTCTGCAATTTAGAGCTATCATCTGTTCCTCGTGAAAACGTCGGAGTCATTTTTTTTTTTTCGGGCGATCTCTTTGTTTACAAGTGACTTTTATAGCTATTTGGTTGTGGGGTTGACAAATAAGTGGACCTTCCGTCTAGCATGGAGACTTTAAAGCTTATAGACTGAGTTCACATATACTTTACCCTAAACCCTTAAAACCTGACCTGCACAATAACATAAAACCTGATCACTCAACCCCCCTGAACCGCAACAAAAACCTCAACCATCGCACTTAACCTATAACCTGAATTTCCAGGACTGATTAACCTATGCCTGTCTGCTCCTCCTTTATAAAGCGCTCATACTAGCTATACCACGAGTCTCTTCAACGTGTTGTCATGTAAAAAATGTAAAACGGTTTTCAAAGCAGCCAACACCTGTTACCCCAAAAATATTATATTTTCAAAAGTCAGGGCTTAGATTTGATGTGCTCGTTAGTTATAGATTTGGAGGCGGAATTACTGAAGAAGTAAAAAATGCTCACACAAAAAGAATGAAGATTCCCTTCCACTATACAATGATGTGCAGACAAAATAAAACAAGAATTTGCTTTTCACACAAACGGATAATTGAGGTGAATCAGCCTCTGAGTCCTAATTAAAGATTTTCTGTCTGTCAACAAAGGCAGAGCTGTTTAGATATGTCAACATACCGAATTATGAATATTCTCCGGATACATTAAACTTCAGCTGAATACAATTTAAAAGCCATAGGAAGATAAAAAATAAACTAATAATTATAAATAAATACCTAAATAGGAATATTCTCCAGATACATTAAACGTCAGCTGAATACAATTTACATCGTTAGTTAGGTTGAAAAAAAGACAGAAGTCCATCGAGTTCAATCATCTAGATAAAATGAAATTTAGAAAATATAAAAAGGCGCAAATAAACTAATAAAGAGAAGAAATATTTAAAAATATATCAATCAATAAAATCTGACATTGTTTTTAAACTCTACTGGGTTACCTGCCGAATGGCACCGATTTTGTAGTAAAATACAATTTGTGTTGTAGTTTTGGGCACAACAACATCATTTATCTCAGCTGAAAATAACTAATTTGTGTGATAAAATTATTTATTGCATCTAATCCTAATTCTGACCCATAAATTAACCCATGACCATAAACTCCCCCTATACCCAATATCCTTTCTGTAACCTGAATTTGGCCACGACCCCTAGTATCGTCATTTCAATACTCACAAGTACACCGCGAGTAGCACCGATATTTTTATTATCAAAATGTAAAATGCTAAAAAAAGATACGAGCTAAAAAATGTATAAATGTCTTTGTACTTCATATGATACACAGGGATCAGCTGATAGAACATCTCTGTTTAGGATTAGATGCAATAAATCATTTTAATCACACAAATTAGTTATTTTCAGCTGAGATAAATGATTTTGTTGTGCCCAAAACTACAACACAAATTGTATTTTAATACATATGTATTGTTCTGGGTGAGAATCCTGTGATCACGGGTGGACTGTGACCTTCATTGCTTTCTCATCTCTGCAATTATACTGTAAAAAATGTGTATTTCCAGAAGTCACAGATGGCGACGGTGTCCCCCGATTTGCCTGCTACACCTATTCATTTCTCAAAGAACGATTTAAACTTGTCGTCTAACGAGTACGTTTAGCTTATCAGGTGATCTCATATTCAGCAAATGATCTGAAGAGCCGACGTCCAGATTCATCTGTTATCTGCAGCTGTGTTAAGCTGGCCATACACCTTACAATTATCTGCAGATGTTCTGTGGTCAGATGGAAAGGGTTGCAACAGATTCCTCCATCCTCCACTTAACTGTGTGGATGGAGTCATCTCCACCTGGGCCAATCTGTTTCACTTTTTCCATCTGACCACAGAAAATCTGCAGATAATTGTACGGTGTGTGGGCACCTTTAGTGTCAGTGCAAAGTGAGCTGTGCCAGCACCGGCTCATCATCACTGACTCATAATAGGAGCACTGGCACCTCATGGGAACAATACTTTTTGGTTATTAATTGATGACGTGCCATCGTAGCAATACACCAACCAACCAATGAAACATTTCATGTACTGAATGTTACCTAGGAGAGAAATCTCACCTTTTCTCAACAAACCAGCAACAAAAGTTGTGCTTTTTTTTAGAGTCGGCTCTTTGAATTTCTAAATAAAAGTATGTTCCTTTCTCTAAATTGCCCCTTATTTAGAAATGTATTTCAAGTATTGCCCCCAGGACATTTTTAATTTTCTTATGGTATGTCTTCTATTTAAATCTCTGACTCCGCTACAGAAAGTGACACAGCGTCTGGAGCTCTCCATAATTGTCTTTGCCATAGACGCTGGGGGTAATTATTCAAAATGGCCACATGTAGAACGAAACGAATTACTATAGACCGCCCCATAGCTATTTTTAATTTGCTTATGCACTGTAACAAGTGTTATATATATATATATATATGAGAGAGAGAGAGAGAATATATATGAGAGAGAGAGAGAGAGAATAGATAGACATTAATATGAAATGCCCATAATAATAGGAATTAGGATCCCTAAATAAAGAAATTCTGCTTCCCTCTGGAATAAAGTGATTTCTACATCTTTAGAAGGAGAATAATTTAGGAGGAGAAGCTGCATTTTGGAAATGTCACGGGATATTTCCTATATACTGAGACGTCTCGGCATGATTGGCTGTTGGAAGGAGAAACGGCTCCGTACACCCGCTCCACCTTATAAAGGGCGACCTCATTAAGTGAAAGCCACGATTGATATCTGACTGACAATGTATATTCCGAGTGTACGAGAAGCATTAAGTATAAGTAGCTTTGTATTTCCATCACCAGAGACCCATCGTGTCAGTTTAAATAAACCTGCGAATACATCACCGGATCCCATTTCTTCTGTCACCATGGACAGTTTTACAATAACAGGATAAATAAGATATTTCAGGGATGGATGTGATTTCCTATATTATAGAGCCGCCATTGATTACTAATAGCAGATGTCACATGACCACACTGCCTGGAATTACAGGTTACTTTATATCAAACACACCGCGTTGTACGTCGCACACAGTTATGGGATAAAATCAGAATATAATAATACTAATAAACTTCCGATATAAGTCTCCTGTCCTATGTACTGTATTTATGGGTTAAAGAATACACTAGAAATACTAACGCAGTTTACAAAGACACAGGACGAGGGGCAGGAGGACGCAGTTTGTTGTTTGTGGCTTACTAAACATTTTCTGCTAGAACCGAACAAGGACATTTCTTTCTCTTATACCCACAATGAATGGCGGTCCTATGTAATGCTAGAGCACATTGATGGGCAGATGGAGGCGATATAGAGTTCACCTTCTCATTTCACCTGCGAGCTGCAATGTCCAATGCAAAGTTTTGGTGTCTAATATGAATGAAAGAACCTAAGTAGAGGGGAATTTATCAAAACTGGAGCAGATACAATCTGGAACAGTTGCCCATGGCAACCAATCAGCTTCTAGCTTTAATTCTTAAAGCTTAACTGAACAAATGGAAGAGAGAAGCTGATTGGTTACTCTGCGAACCTGATCCAGATTCTGTCTGCTCCAGTTTTGGAAAACATTTCTTCATGTGGTCCGGAGCTCTGAACAATGTTCTTTGCCATAATAACTATTCAAAATGGCCACACGTGGAATGAAATCATGACTCTGCTACAATAAGCACACATTGAGTGGCTGGGTGAAGATGTTACCTAATGTAATTCATGAACTGCTATATGTCCCAGAACATCTTTTCTATATGACAGGTTCTCTGTGACTCACTTCTGCCTTGTGAGACTCGTAGTTCACTTCATTGGGGATATTTTTATGACACTTGCAAATTCTGGAAAGAGCAATTTCAGTCTCAAAGCAGAGGAAAATCTGCATAAAAATTAGGAGAAAAAAGCACTATGGGGGGAGGGGGAGATGCATAATTCAAGTTGTGCAAATTTTAGGAAGGTACATGCTGTTTCCCCTTCCCCCACCCTATAGGAGAAAATAGCCATTTATTTTTATTTATCATCATGTTCCGGGGAAAACAAACGATGTATCCAATTATCTGCATTGTATGTGATGTATATCCAGCACTCATACAACAAGTCCAGTGGCAGGTTTTTGGAAATCCTCTAATAAAAAGCCATCATCAGACCGCTCAGTTCAGGTGCTTTACACTGCGTCCTTAATACACAAAAGCAAACAGCTGCACAATCACCAAATGGGTCTGTTTATTCCTGCCGTTTGCAACGCCGTGTGAACGAGCCTCAGACGCAAATAACAAAGATATAAAAACTTAATTTCTTCCTCCCAGTGATCTCTGGAAACACCCAGAACATAAAATAATATCCTAAAGAATGTCACACGGCACATAAAAGAAGCCACTTCACTGACTTTGAGTGCCGTTCAATTGATATTTCAGTTCTCTTAAAAACCTGAAAACTCTTCGCCAACTTTTCTTTATTTTAATGTTCCGAAACCTCATAATTTGTAGCCGTTATTTCTGATATCACATTGTAGTGCACACACTTCAGTGTCCTGTATTGTCAGCATTGTGAAAACACAAGTTGTAACACATGTTTGGAACATCTTTCAGTATCTCTCCCGTCCTCGGAGAACGCGCTTTCACCACAAACACTTTACAGGGACATAATTCCAGTTTATTACGTATGACTAATGTGTCCATATTCCATTGTGCTGGGATGGTGTCCCTAGCTGTGTGTTCTTATGGAAACCCCGACCTACCTGCCTCATATCCATGCTTGTCTCAGGGTAACGACCGCAGGTACGGCCGCTCTCAGAAACGAAGGCCGGCTCTCTGTAACAAGTATACAGTATCGGTCGGGGAGAACGATGATCCTTCTAACAAGTTATATAATTCTCGTCCCTGGCGACCTTGGTACCCACAAGTAGCCTCAGGATAACCTTCCAGACTTTATGAGGCACGTAAGGTCAGGGGAAGATCGTCCCGCCGAACCAAAAATATTTTCCAGGCATGTAAAGGGTTTTAATAAGGTGGAAGGAGGGATCGGTTTCCAGACATTATAGAACAAGGTCATCTTAGCTTAGAACAAAATACGATTCTGCAATGTGAAAAGTAGCGGACGCTCTAAATCAGGTTTTTAGCCGGATGATTGTAAATATCAGATAAACAAAGTCTAACGCTTGCTATGCGTTTAATTTCACGATACAGCGGATACAAAAAATGTAATAACATTGTAACAATTGTAATTATATTGTAAAGAGCTATATATAAATCCTGAATAATAATAATTGGTGTTAATGTTAGAAATTTCCGACCACTTCATGTTTATTCTTTGGAGAAAAGGGAATGATTATTAAACAATATGTAACAACGTGAGATCAAAGATCACTCCTGTCCCTGAACGCATCAGAAAGCCGCGGCCCAACTTAACTTATGCCCGTTCATAGTGTAAGCTGGACGGGCCTTCCGGCAGTCAGTATTTGGTATTGATATGGAGCATTGTGCAGTACAAAATTGCAGCAAGTTGTTTCTGGAAGAATAGCAAAGTCGTAGATAATCCTACCTTACTCAGGCAAAGCGAAAGCCCAGAGAGCGGCGTAACCAAGTACGGCGTGAAATTCCTTCCTATTATACGATTTACACTCCTCTCCACAAATAACGCTCATACTGTGCCAGCGCGTCCCCGTGTTTACAATCCTCTCTTCCATCAAACCGCACAAGTTTGTAATGAAAGCGGCGGCGGCGGCAAAGTAGAAGGAACGGAGGGGGGCCGTCACATGTCCTGCCGGATTGTTAAACTTACACACACACAATATCGCTTGATGTGTATGCCATATGTTCTCCGTCTCCCTCTGCCCCAGCTACTGACAGCCCCAGCTCGCTGGCCGTGCACAGCATGGAGAATGATTCCAGGCACGCCGGCTTCCCTCCTTATAATTGGATGTTACATTCGCAGCCAGCAAAGTAGCCGCCGCAGCCTATCCTTTCCATGTTGTGTTTTTCTATTTTTAAATACTGCCAAACACGTCGCACTTTTCTCAATACAAACAAAGACCAGGAGCTGATGGGAATGACAAACGGAGAACAGACACCCCACCCCCACCCCCACCCCAGCTGTTCAGGAACTAGAAGTCCCAGCAAAGCCCGTGTTGTGCTTCAGCAGGGTGTATCCAACACTATCCTGCAATTTTCACATTCACAAGAAAATACGTTATTTGGAAGTCGAGTTTTTTTTTTTTTAATGTGCTGAAAACTGCTGGCTTTCCGAAATTCAAATCCGGTGACATCAGCCACATCTTCACCCGGCGGAAAGAATGCAGTCTGAGGATTTCCAGTCAGTGCAGGACCATAACAAGACCCCAAAAATTGTACATTTCTTGCCAAAGCAGAAAGTAAAAAACAGTTGTTACACTCCCAGCAAAGCCCCGCGCATTCCAACCGAGAAACCATCCACGTCATCGTTCCAAAAATCAACCCCCCCCAAAAAAAAATGAAAACGCATATTATTACAACGCACATTCGCAGCATTCTAAAACATCTTCTCCAAAAGAGAACAGTTATTAAAAGTAATAACTTATTACTAGTAGTAAAAAGTTATTTGGATCAGATGCATTCACAAAATGTACACAATGGGGGGATTATCAAAACTGGAGCAGGCAAAATCTGGAGCAGCTGTTCATGGCAACCAATCAGCTTCTCTCTTTCATTTTCAAATCTTAAAGGAGAACTATGACATGAGTGATTTTCACTCACCTCATAGTTCTAGCCGATCTGTGACAATGAGACTATCACAGGTCGGCTCAGTAGATCGGGAGTTGAGCGAACACATACCAGGTTTGCTCACCTCTCGATCCTGTCACGGCTCTCTGCCGTGACAGGGGTAGGGCTGGATTCCCCTCTCCCCGCTCCAATCTGTCAGCGCTGACTGGCGCAACGGACGGGGGAGGGGGCGGGTACAGCTGGTTCTGCCTCTAGATAGGCAGAGCCAGCTGTCACTCACGCAGCTGGGCGGATCCAGACATAATTGTCGGGATCCGCTTCAGCTGCGGCGTCTCAGTATTCCGGGAGCTACAGCTCGCGCTATACTGAGCCTAGGGTGACGGGAGGACGCTAGTTTGTGTGCTCCCGTTACCCTAAGGAGAACTATGGGGAAAAGCCCTAACCCCATAGTTCTCCTTTAACTGAACAAACTGAAGAGAGAAGCTGATTGGATGCCATGATCAGCTGCTCCAGTTTTGATAAATCAAAAAGACACAAATGAATGCAACCGTTAAATGTACACATTATTATATTATTATTATTATACAGGATTTATAGAGCGCCAACAGTTTGCGCAGCGCTTTACAATATAAGGAAGACATTACAATCACAGTACAATTCAAGACAAGATGGTAAGGAGGGCCCTGTCCCTGAGGGCTTACAATCTAAAAGGGAGGGGTGATACGACGTGATGCGACGTGTTTGGCAGTATTTAAAAATAGAAAAAAATAGTGATACATGAGGAGGGAGCTGTGTGGGGGATGAATTGTTTCAGAACGTGATATTTCAGTGGTCAGGTTGAGGTGGGATCGGCTTCCCTGAAGAGATGAGTCTTTAGGGATCGCCTAAAGGCAGTCAGGGTGGGAGATAGACGGACAGGTTGGGGTAAAGATATACACAGAATGGGGGAGACTCTAGAGAAGTCCTGGAGGCGAGCATGGGAGGAGTTGACGAGGGAGCTAGAGAGCAGGAGGTCTTGGGATGAGCGGAGCAGACGGCTTTGTAAGTGATTGTTAATATTTTGAATTTTATCCTTTGGGCGATTGGAAGCCAGCGTAGGGATTGACAGAGAGGGGCAGGGAATGGAAGCCAGTGGAGGGATTGACAGAGGGGGGTTGCAGACACTGTTGGTTAGGTGAATGAGTCTAGCAGCTGCATTCATGATAGACTGAAGGGACGATAGCCTATGTAGAGGTAAGCTAATGAGGAGGGAGTTGCAATAGTCAAGACGAGATATAACAAGTGAGTGGATGAGTAATTTTGCAGTTTCATTGGTGAGGAAGGGGCATATTTTGGAGATGTTACGAAGGTGAAGGTGGCAGGATTTGGATAGTGATTGGATGTGGGG